>NC_142809.1:59649019-59925303 GCF_049724085.1 Artemia sp. Qi Xiang Cuo | reverse complement strand
TTTTCAGCAAAGCAAAAAGTAAAAATTTCGCGAGAAATATATTAGGCTTAGAAATCAAATGTTTTTATCAGACAACTTGTAGAAAATAAATCATGACAATCAGTAGTCTATAGGCTTTAAATTAGATCGTTAACCCAGCGACCTATAGGCCTAAATTTTGCAAACATAGGTTAAAATTCTATTCAATTTACACGTAATATAAGCTTCATGCAACTCCTAAAAGACTTTTCTTTCTAGCCTTGCATATCAGCATTGCACAGTTTGTTTTCATTTTACAATGATGGCGATAGAATTGAGGCATTGCCCCTCTCCCCTTTACATAATTTACTTACAACAAAGCTGTTAGAAGCAATGTATTGCCCCCTCCCCCCTTTCACATAAAGTTCTAAATATATTGTTAAACTTAATTTGAAAATAATCCATTTCACTTCTCCAAAATAGCGCTTTGCGTCTGCGCCTAATTATTGCATCATAGCGTTTTAATTTTGATGGAAGAACAGTTCTTTTTGACTTGACCGCCTCGTTCGTAAACACAAATGGAAAAGGGTGACAGCTAATTTTAACCTGGAGTAGAGCATTATGTCAAACCAGAGCGGGTTAATAACAACAGTGACAGAAGTCAATGGTCGCTTTTAGCTAGGATATAGAACACTTAAAATTGCATAAATTTAATGAAAGGAAAATTATTTCTTTTTGCGAGAATTTTGTTGTAAAACAGTGAGGGGGGGGGTAGGGTAAAAAGAATATATTTTATGTTTTCCATTGATTATAATGATGTTTGTATTAGAGTGGGAGGGGGGGTTGGGGTAAAGGAATTTATTTACGTTTTAGCTGAATATACTGGAGGATGTCCAAGGAAAATAATTTTATTTGAAAATGTACTAAAATGGAACTTACATGGTAAATTGTAGTTGCCAAGGCTTCTAATTCATTAATATTATCCATTGTAGTTGTTTGCACTATGTCAAAATACTTTCTGATAATTTAATCACATTGCATGTCCGTTATATACTAAATCTCAAGGGCGAATTGTTATGTAATGGGTAAAATTTTATGTAAGCAGGCCTCTGATTGGTTGAGAAGGAGGATGTAACCGACTCGCTGATTGGCTGAGAAGGAAACACGTGATCTAACTGTTTCCGGGAAACTCATAACATTGAACAATTTTATCCACAACAACAAATACTATTTCTGGATCATAACATTCACGATCGATTACGCAATCAAGTTCTCGGGAATTCACTTCCCCCTCGAGTCCTAGATCAATAACATTGTTCCCGTTAGAATTCAATGCGCATGTGCAACCTTCGCTCCGGAGTTATTATACATAGAAACAACAAATAAATCGATCTTGGAAAAAGAGGTCATTGAATGATTACGTAATCTTTCTTCCTAGGGACTCTATGACAATATTGTTTCATAATCCCCCCTTCGTGAATCAATAATTCCCCCATCGATTATGTAAATCACCCCTCATGTCATTACACGTGGCCAAACAACAACAAATCGATTGACTATTACCCCTAGTAGACTAGATCGATAATCCTTGAATAAATTATGTCCCGTCAGCATTAAACTAAATTGTAGATGGCAGCAGGGGTGGGCAATGGGGTCAATAGGGGCCATTCTACTCCTAAGTTTCATGGAAATAAAACGAAGCTTTAATTGGAAACATCCATTGGTTGCTTTTGAAGGGGGCACTCTTCTAAGGGGGCAACAGAGAATTACTGTAAGAAATAGTTAGAACTGGCTCACATAAGATTGTATTAGTTTATGCATAAGTCAAAGTTAAGCTCCTTGGAATTGAAAACATAGATTTTTGTTGCTAATCAATTTTAAAATATGGAATCGAAAGTGGTTAAAAAGGATTTCTGATTTTTTGCAAAAGGATTTTTTGAATGCAACAGAGTCAATATCCTCCATGTTCGTGATTTTCAAAGCTCCATGAAATTAAATCAATTGTTGAAAGCGATTTTAGGTCAACATTGAAAGCTGAATACTTTTTAGGGGGCAACAGAGCCTTTTTTTAGACTAATTTGCACTGTTTGGCACACAATTGTTTCACTTTCTGACTGGTTTGAAATTTGAAAATAAGTTCCTTAGAATTGTAGGCTTTAATTTTATTTTGTTATAATATAGAGTATATTCCTCTTGTCAAAGTCAAAGTAATCCTGTAAAGCTGGTACCTCATTAAGTACTTTATATGTTTTCATCAATTTGCATATTTCTTAGTCAATTAACTAATTTTTTATTAAATAGATTAAATAATCAATTTAACTAAATCAATTATTGACAATTAATGTACATTTTTTACATTTGAAAATAAAACGGTTACTTTAAAACTTAAAACGAAACAAAATCATACTTTTTATGAGGTTGCCATATGGGTATGAGGGGGGTATGAGGGTTGCCATCCCTGACCCCCCCCCCTCCCCGCTCGTGCTTTCCACCACATTTTGACTTGGTATCAAAAACGGTATATTCTTGAAAACTTTTTTTTTTGTTAAAAGGTTTCTGTTTTTACGAGACTTGTCAATCTTTCTTTTGGAAATGGTGTCTTCTCAAGTGCTTTAAAGCTTGCTGGTGTTATTTTTCTATTTAAAGGTGATTCACAAAATGGTCCTGCAAGTTATCGTGCTATATCTGTCTTATCAGCGCTTAGTAAAATTTAAAAAATGCTCTACTTTCCCGAATTCGTTTGTCGATTAACAGTTTGGTTGTCGGGCAAAGTATTCAACTGAGCATACATGATGCAACTCTTTTGAATTATTTACATACAGCTTATGACCCCTTTCTGATACCTGCTGCTCTTTTTCTCGATGTACGAAAAGTATTCGACTTAATAACACACAAGATTCTTTTTTCGAAACTATCCCATATTGGCACAGGACAGAGCACTTATTTTTGGTTTCTATCATATTTATCTGGTCGAATTATCTCGGTTGATCTGCTCTTTTCCAACCTATGTAAAATTGAGTTTGGTGTTCCGCAAGGATCTGTAGTTGGGCTGATACTCTTTTTAATCTATATTTACGACATAGATAGGGTTAAAAATCTAAAATCTACTACTTGGTGCTGTCTTTGTCAACCTGCATCTGTCACTAATTGTGACAAGAGTTTGTCTTTCTCGGATGCATTTATTTCTTTTGCCGATGACATTACTTTTTGCAAAGCTGGTAGAACTGTGTCTGATCTCCGTTTAAAGATGATTGCCCTTTTTGAATTCAGTGGTTTCATATTAATTGTTTTGCCTTAAATGTTATAAAGTAATGTTTTCTCATTTTCTCAAGAGTTTCAAAGGCTTCTTCTGGTTTAAGCGAAATATACTTATCGAGAGGTTCCCTTAGTAGACCTAAAAATCGACGCCTTTTATTTCTATGCACCTTGCCCGATAAAAATCTTTCTTTCAGCCATCATATTGACCTGATTAAAATGAATGTCTTCAGAAGCTTCGAGATCATTAGAAAACTTACGCATCAATTTCCAGGGTGAATTCTTAGAATCCTGTTTTACAGCCTAGGTTCAGTCTTATGTTTCATACTATTCTATAATTTGGATGTCAACTTTTCCCCCGTCACTGAAGCCACTTTCACAGCTTTCTGATAAAGCATGAACTTTTATTCAGGACCCTAACCGCTTTCTACTTAAACCCTTGCTTGACCTGACATCTCTTTTTTTCTGTCGTGTTCTTCTTTCACTTTATTCAACTCACATGGCCAGATATAAATTACCAATAATCAGAGTTTTAGTTCGGGTTTTTAGTTTCAATAAATATGGATTCGAAATTCCCTTCTTATTTCTTGACAAGTCACGTCTTAGAGAGCAGAGAAAATGTTCCGAGGCATAAACAGCATGGTTACCTTTAGTCATCCTGCTTCGATTCATCTATAATTGTGAGGCAAGATCCTTTTTGTTGAGTAATTTCTGTAATTACGAGGTATGGCAAGAAGTTTGTTTCAAAAGTTCTTGGTAACGAGCTGTAGGCAAGGAGTGACTCGCGCTAATCCTGACCAAAGCTCTAGAAAAGGAATAAAATAGTATTCATACTAAAGAATTGGCATTTTATTGTGATTTTAAAATACGAACACTTAATACACTGTAAAGTTGTACATCTTAGCCTAATAAGTTTGCCTACTTATAAAAAGAGAAAAAAAAATTCTGAGAGAGCTGAGAAATATTGATGAAATTTATACCATCAAATTTAGCATATCAGATAGCCTAACTGCAAAGGTTTGAATTCCCTATTTGAAAAAAAAAGGAAAATTATGTATTTTTTCTGAGAAGGATGGTCGAAGATCCGTTTTTATTTAATAGCATTTTCCTGGGTGATAGTATCAAACTAACGGTCATACGACATCAGAAGAGCAATAATTTGAAAGAAAATTGAATGTTCTAGTGTCCGTTTTAAGTAGCACAAGAGATTTCTTAGCCTGAAGTTGTCTTTCTGCCATTTAGGGATGCACAAAAGTAATTTTTGCCTGTAATACGGGTACTTCCCGGTTTTGCCCAAATATATTAAATTTTACATACAAAATTTCATTTATATATTTACCTACGCAGAAGGAGGGCTGGGGGGTGGGGCTATCTCTATAATAATTGAAAATAGTTTAATGACTTACTTTTTCCAACGAAGAAAAAAAGAAGTGATAGAGAGAGTGACTCTTTCCTATTTAATATAGTCTTGAATCAAGAGCTCATAGTAACAAACTACCAGTAAAGAGAGATTAGTTTGAACAGAAGCCGAAATCCTAAAAACTCATTTTTTGGCTAATTTGAAAATAAAAGAATTATATCACAAAATTCAAAACAATTTATTAAAGAAACACCGACAAATTAAATTATTTTAGGAGTGCCTCGAGAGTTTTTCTCTTTAAAAGGTGTAATATTTCACTGATACCCAAAGAAGCCAAGAGAAATAAAATAAGCTTATAAGAAAAACCTAAAAGCAGAACTTCAAAGTTAAATTAGCAACAAAGGTAAAAAACAAATTTGTGTAGTAAATCAAGCACTCCAATAAATGAAATGGATTCCAAGAAAAAATGAATGCCATATATGTCAGTATTTATGAAGAACATTTCACTTTATAAAAAAAATCATTATTTAGTATTTAGGTATTTATTTTAAAATATACTAAAACTTTCTCACTTTACTTCTTAAAAAGAATAAAAATCTGTGATATAGGTGGCGAGACTCATCGAGCCGAGAAATTATTGACATTATAGGAATTCCCTTCTATAGATTAAAGAGATAAACCACGAAATTTGAATAAAATTCCTAGCATCTAGTTTGGCAATTTCATGCGTGGAAAAATTATAGTGTCCTACAGAAAAAGACAATGAATTTTAATTTCAGAAGAAGACAATTTCGAAAAGAGCTAGAATCCAAAGGAAAAGAAAAATCAAAAGTAGATGAAAATAAGGAGTCTGAGTGAATGAACAATTTAAGAGATAGAATATGATATTCAAATGTTATTTTTTAATTTAATTGATACCTTTTGCAAAAGTAGGTTTCTGAAAATGAGGCAGTAAAATTAAACGGAGATACAATTTCAAATAAAAAATAAAATTGCCAGTTTCTAGCATTGATGGAATTAGATATCCTATAAAAATTGAAAATAAACTAGACAAAACAAAATGGGTAAAGTTAGGAAAAATCGATTCAGCTAAATTTGGATAAGATATAAGCACTACCAGTTTTTTTTTATTTTTGGCTATTAAATTAAAAAAAAATCTTTTAGCTGATAGTAAGGAGCAACATTAAAACTTAAGACGACCAAAAATCATACTGTATATGAGAGGGGCTCCTCTTTCCTCTACCCTTGCTCGTTACGTTAAGTTTTTAGTGCTTTAAAAAATATCCCTATCCCAATTAAACGACACTGTGCTTCAGGAGTCTATCTTGAAAGATTGGGGCAGAGAGTAAAGTTTAGCGTAAAGAGCTATGGTTGAGAGGGTAGCCCTCGTCATATACGGAATGATTTATGTTTATTTTAGGTTTTAATCATGACGGGAAACCTGAATCCCCTCTCCGTGAAATATTTCCTTCGGAAAGCCTTCCCCTAAAAAAATTCCCCCGACAAAAAATTATTCGATGGAAAATACACCCCTCTTTGAATTTTCGATTGATAATTCTCCCCTGACCATCCCCTCCTCGCTGAAAATTTCCCCCGAACATTTTCTCTTGGAAAACTGTCGTTACTTTTATTTGAATTTTATTAATTTTCGTAATTTCTGATTGCATATCAAATCATGCCGGGGACCCTCCCCCCTCCACAGACAATTTTTCCCTAAAAATTTATCCCCCTCAAAAAATATCTTTATTTTTCCCCAATAGCGTATAGTATATGTAAAGAATGGGCAAATTGCGTAAGTTACAAACCTTTTTCCCCGTGTAAAATTTATTCTGGAAAATTCCTCTCAGAAAATAATCTTCCCCAAGGAAAATTCTTCCCGTATGACATGCCCCCCTCCCCCTCCGCAGAAAATTCCCTTCAAAAATGTCTATTATTGGAAAAAATATTTCCCAATAACAACACTATATATAAGCAAGGGACATATTTCATGGCTTGAATTCCTTTACCCAGGGGCTGCGGAGCGTTATGTCATCCCCAGAGGCATAGTTATTGGACCTTTCAACTGTGCTAAACCAAAAGCCTATCCCAAGATTTTGATCGGATGTCATTGGGGAAAAAAGGGACGTGGGAGTTGAGCTTAATACTTCTACAGTAGGGTTTTCTTCTATGCTGAATCTGATGGTGTAATTTTCATTTAGATTACTTCACTTTTTGGGGGTGTTTCCACCCTTTTTAAAAATACGGTTGATTTTTGGCAGGCTTGTAGCTTTTAAGAGGTAACATTAAACTTAATGAATCTTACATACTTTCAGTCAGAATAAAAAGCCAATTCTTTTGATACATTAAATGTTATCGAAATTTCGTTTTTTAGAGTATTGGTGGATATTGTGCTGAGTCTCTCCTCCCTTACAGTCCGTTACCACGAATCCAGGGTTAGGGCCACGACCCAGGGCCAAACAAAAAGCAGTGTTTAACCCTGTAATGTTTGAAAAGATGGCTTAATTAAATTAATTGGATTTTAAATTAATTGGCTTTAAATGAAATTGGAACTTCATGGGAGGAGCGAAGAGTGAAACTTCGGATAAATTTTGAGGGAGGAGGAGCATGTACAGTTGTTTTGGTTTCAACCGGTTTTGAGCTGTAGTTAATTATTAAAAGACGTAGCAGTATTAGGCTGCTTTGTGAGTTAATGAGGTCTAGGACTCTCCGTTATATTGTGGCAGTAGGAAATGTTGTATTGATGGGAAGGATGTCAAATGAAGTGTAATTTTTCTTTAGTATTTGTCTTTTTGTATATGGCTTTAATTGGCTTTTAAATACAGATTATTATTATTATTATTATTAACTAATATCGCATTCTTTCTTTTTCATGCGTTAGTGATGCTGAAACTGCTAATTATAAACTCTGCACTTGGTAGCATTTATGAATTTTTTGTTAATGCTCAAACTACTATTAAATTACGTGATCATTGTGATTAATTCATAACTAATATACTAAGAATGTTAATCAGAAACAAATTTATCTAATAAAACCCAAAATTCATGGTCACTGAATCCCTTGCTTTTTCAGCATTTTTTTCACTTCTCGTTTGACAAATAAATATTAGATGACAAATCAAGGCTTGTGAAAACTAATAGGCAACAAAACTAATTAATGCAACTAATAGTCCATGCTACAACTTTTAATATTTTGACTGCTGTATAACTAAGAGAAAATTAATAAAATGATATTTAAATAAAAGTAATAAAAAGAATAAAAATTAAATGTAATAAAAAGTAATAAAAAGTAAAAAAAAATAAAAGTAATAAAAGAATAAAAATAAACCATAATAAGTACTATATGATGAACTGATATTTAATAAATTGATAATTAGTTAGAAAGATACAAAATCAAAAGAGATTGTGACAAACAAAATTAACTTCCCCATTGGCTCTTTTCATGCCCTCTTCAAGTTTTTGTTTCATCCTCTCCATCTTTCTAAATTGAAACTTTTTTCTATTAACTTTGTAAGCTTTAATAATAAAATTAATAAACCTGTGCTTAACTTATCTAACATATAGATTGATATATGATAAATGGATAATTAATTAAAATACCAGCAAAAATCATGAATAAATATATCGTTCCCGTGATCTTCACCCTTTTCAAGTTTGTATTTTGCCATTTCCTTCTTTTGAAATTTTTGCTATATGAACCTGATAAGATATAACTAATAAAATTAATTAATTTATTCTTAGATTATTTAATATATTAATTAACAGATAATTATTCAAATACCCCAAAATCAAACAAAATAATAAATAAATCCTTTTCAAGTGTGTATTTTGTCATTCCCCTTTTTGTAAACTTTAAACTTTCAAATGGTACGAACTAGCTAAGCTATAATTGACTAAAGTAATTAATGCATGCTTAAATAAGCGATATGTAATCAATAAACAACTAATTAAGGTGCCAAAAATTCCACTAAATAATTAATTTCTAACGGTGTACCCTTTCTCATGTTTATTCTTACTATTTTCTTTCTTTGAAATTTTAACTTTCCTAAATAAAACATGGTATAAGCACTTACTTCCTAGTCAAGTTGACAGCTTGGTCGGTTTTAAACCCTCGAGGCCGTCAGAAGTGTAGCCGTTTAAGGGTTTTGGTAAGGAGGGGGGACTCGAAATTTACAAAAATACAGTAAAGCTGTGGTAAACGCCGTAAAACCACAATAAAATTATTGTGCCACATGAGTATTGTGCCACAATACACAATGCCATATGCCACATATGTGGCTAAATGCCCACATTTATAATTTGACAAATACACATTTACAATTTGATTACTAATGCAACTTATTGGTAAATACTTGTTTTAGATAGTTGGATACAGATACGTTTATTGATGTACTAAAAAATTTATACAGCTTTCACCTGTCAAGAGAGGCAGTGAACCTTATGATATTTACAAATTATAGCATTCACTATTAAGAATAACGGAACGATGAATTTTATTGAGTTGAGAGAGGAATACTAGAATAAAATGAAATTAAAAAAAAAAATTAGTGTTCCTAATTATATTCCACATGGCAGTGGTTTTTCTTACATCTTTTGGCACCAGGGGAGGAGAAATTTCTTTCTGTCCATTCCTAATCAAAGCGCTACTGCCGGCAAACATTTTGAAAGCACGGGTATCTTTTTTATGGGTATCAAGCACGGGTATCTTTTTTGTGTTTCTCAAAACTGAATAAATTCCTCTAAAGTTTTAGAATAACCCGATTAAATTAATTTGCAACTTATAACAGAATTTAGCAGCTTTTGTAATAATTTCTTTTAACATTAAAACAAATTAAAATTAGGCTTAAAGGTCACATTTAATTAATTAAACTGGTTAAATGGAACTACGCTGTTGTAAGATAAAACTGGTTGACGTCTTAAAGATTTAAAATCTACTTGACCCTAAAAACAGGGTCGATCAGTTGGTGGTGTCCAATAGTAAGTACGATACGTCTGGGGCCAATAGAAATCGGAATTCTTCCGAGAAGGAGTTTTAAAAATAATTAACACATCAAAAGAATTGGATTTCTACGGTGATTCTAATTGTTTAACATTCGTTCAGTTTTGAGTTATGTTAAAAAAGTTTTGAGCCTGAAAAGATTCACCCAGTTTTCGAAAAAGGTAAAACATCTCAAAAAGAGTGGTGACCGTGGGGGATATTACACCATCCCATCAGGTTCCTCCCACGTAAAATACCTACCCTCACGGATAATTCCATTCTTGCTGCAACATTCCTCCTAGCAAATTTCTTGCGGACAGTTCCGCCTGGAAAGTTTTCCTTAGCCTACTTTCGTTTTAAAAAAATACTTTGTGTAGGAATTCTGACTTGGGGAAAAAATTCCCAATTTTTTCCAGATTGAGCTTGAAACCTGTTTTCAAGTTCCCAACCTGTTGCTTGAATTCTTGGGGATATTTTCTCCCTTTATATATATATATATATGTATATATATATATATATATATATATATATATATATATATATATATATATATATATATATATATATATATATATATATATATATATATATATATATATATATATATATATATATATATATATATATATATATATATATATATATATATATATATATATATATATATATATATATATATATATATATATATATATATATATATATATATATATATATATATATATATGAAATTAGCATAAAAATCCGTTTTTGTATGTATTTATCATTATAAAAATTCAGTTTTTTATTTTTTTAGAGCTTCGGCTACTATTGGGTAGAGTCACTCCTTACTTACAGTTCGCTACTACGAACTCTTTGATTATGTACAGTGGAATAATTGTACATCAGCTGTTAAGAGAAGTGCTAGTGCATCTTTGCGTAAGTTGGGAGAAGGAGTTCCTGAAGCTTCAAAAGCGGTATTTTTATACCCTAATTTTATTACTCTCTGTGAACCTTCCGGTAAACATAGAAGGAGATTTGGGAAGGGGATAGATAATGAATATCTAATATCACTCCAGGATAATTTTCCGACAAAATCTGTGATACAGCTGCTGTTATAGCTCGCCTCCAGTTGCAGATAGATTTTTCTGGGTAACATAAGAGATTATATTCAATTTGTCAACCTTGTTCCTCACTAGTGTCTTCTAAATTATCAGAAAAATGGTACAAGTGGTTTCATAAATAGTGCACCTTAATGATCATGTTACACTCAAGGGCTCTGTGAATGCTGAGCTAATTTTTGAAGAAGACACCAACAAAATTTGGTTCCCCTATCAGCATTTTAATTCCTTCAACCCTTTGACTAGTGCAATTTTCAACTTTTTGGGGGCGGGACCTTGTTAATGAAATCCACGAAGTCAGAGTCTTTTATTCTTTGTCTTATTTATGAGCCATCAAATTTTCCTCCTTAGGCATTTTCCCCTATATATGCAAAGCATGATCCATTCTTATCAAGAGACTTCACACACTGCTGCATTAGACCTAAGTTGATATGCAGCGGAGGAAAGATGATTCCCTACGCGGAAAAAAATGTATAAACGATATTCTTTCCCCGATTGTCCATGTTTTTTCCACAGAAAAAAGTAACGAAGCCATACCATTGTCACAAGAAACGAGGATAGTCAATATAGCCACTTTTGTCTGCATTTTTGTCTTTTTTGCCTGCACAAATCACCCATTCAGGCCACTTTTTTCTCCAAAACCAAAGCTATGCTGTCATATTATTTTTCCTTTTTGGAGAGTGAGCAATTAGTATTGAACCGTATTTGTTTTCAAAAGACGAAGACAGAGAACATATGTAGAAGAACATTAGTCACATGTTCTTAGCCAACTGTGGCTAAGCTCCTCCCACTTATTTGTGCACTTATTGTCCACTTATTGGTGAGCCGGCCAAGTGGTTTTGTCAGTACTTGTTCCATAGGTGATTATTCTTTGTCTACCCGTGAACAGTTCCAATGCCGCTTATGTTTATAGGTTCTCTGGAGCACTCTCGCCTCGGTCCGGGTTTTTATAATTGGTGAGATAGGGAAAGATCATACTGCTAATTATATAAACTGTGGTTTTAGCTGTCAATTAATAGGTGCCAACCAGCCGGAAAATATGTAAAATTGCCTATTTTTCCCAAGAGTCCTTTAGTATCGTGACTAAATGCAAGATTTTCTTCTTTAGAGAAGAAAGAGGCAGCAACTATTTCTCTCTTGTAAGATGAAAGGTAACTTTTGTTTCTAGTTCAAGTAGAGCTTTGTCCTTCAACCTCGAAGGTTATGTCGACAGGCTGGATCTCTATTAAGGTCATTTACCCCATAATGGTTAAAACGTAGAGGAATGGAAAGTATATCCTCATAACCACTGTCACCTTCATTAGTATTAGTAGGCTGATAAAAGGGACACTATTCGCCATAACAAAGTACTAGTAACCGGGGAAACGTTGAAATCGCCACTTCCTCAGAGTGGGGGATTGGACACCTTATAGAGACTACATCAGGATAAGTCGACTTATTGCGGTCCTTCCGATTGACTCCAGTATAATTAGTAGGCAGAAATAATTCCTTTTCTGGTAGCCTATTGTTTCCAATGCTTGTAGAAGTTTTTTGCACAATATGCATGCCCAAACTTTAATCCTGATCACCTGGATCAACATTATCCAAGAAAAGCTCTCTTTACAAGATCGGTTAAAGTTTTTCTGCTTTCCTTTAACGTCTATTCTCCGCAAATGTAGCAGAAAACATCAATACGATATTCACAGCTTCTTTCAGTCTCAGAGGCCATTCTGGCGTACTGTATACCTCTCATTTCTAAACATATATGCAGTCCATAAAAAAGTGAACCGTTATTATAGCTCATTTATCCAATAATATAGCACAGCTACAGACACTCCTCCTCCTTTCCAGTAAATTCAAAGCCTTCCTCTTTATACCCTCCCAAGAAGTTCACATCTCCCTCAAATCTTTCCTTACGACATCCTCCCAGTCCATTAAATTGGGGACGACCCGCTTTACGTTCGGCCCTAGATGATTGGCCAACAAGGACGATCTTTAGCACTCCATCATCCTTCAACCGCAGGACGTGTCTTAGCCATCTAAGCCTATCTTTCATTATAATCCTAGAAAGCGGGATTGAACCGCACTTTTCGTACAGCTTACTGTTAGTAATACGGTCAGTCAGAAGAACACCCAAGCAATCAATAGGCAACTTCTCTAGAAAATATCAAGCACATCCTCCTCCGTCTTTCGGATTGCTCCCGTTTCAGGATCCTACTTGACTAGTAAATAAGCTATATTTTCTGGAAGCATTGTTCTGCTGAAGTGTAGTATTTGAGAAGACAGTAACCTTCTTTATATTTAGTGTAACTTAGGGTCAGGTTGTAAGAACAAACAGAAATTAAATAAAACAAACGGAAGTTTTTTTGTCAAATGAAAGCAAAGAGTAACATATAAACTTCAAATAAAAAAAAAACTAGTTTATGCCCTCCCCCCCCCCCGAAATCTCACGATTTTTTTTCATTTTCCCATAATTTTCTGATTTTCTTAACAGAATAATGGGTTTGAAGGATTTGGCCCCCCCCGAGACAAATTGGGCCCCCCCCCCCCTAAACAAATTCCTGCGTACGTGCCTGTACAAAATATTTGTTTTTCGTCATGTAAATGGTCGATAGACATTTCACTGCAACATGTATGCACTGTTGATGCTTAAGCGATAATTTCAGCCAATCATATCCTGCCGTAAATTATCGCACCACTTAGCACACAGAAAGCTGTAACTAAGTATAAAATTAATAATAGAGTCATCCGTAACCGTAAGGTACCCAAGGGAGACGAAACTCACGGTAGTATGAAGAGCAGTTAAAAGAGACGGTTTTCGTCTGAGAATATAGCTTTAAAGTGATAATATCATTCTAATGAAATAGTAACTAATCTTACTTCGATCGAGTGTTTACAACAGTTCGGTAATGTAAAATATGTTGGAATATATATAAATATATATATAGTGAGATGTATAGATGTCCATCGGGGGAGGATGTAAAGTGAAGAAGTGCGGATAATTACGTATTATATCGACCACAATTTTACTCTTGATCTGTTGTAAAACAGGTTTCTCTGTGTGCACTTGGAGATAATTAGCTTAGCTTGAGTGAGATAGATTACATTGCAGGTATATTTTAATTAAATGTTTAATATAATGCGTTCTGGGCAGCCTGCTTTCCATACTTTTAGTATTATATTTTCAGTATTATATTTTCATCATATTTTGGTATATTTCATTATGATAAACCTATCTTCGCTTCTTGAGTGTGATCGATGTAATACGTTAGTGCCGAAATGGGGTCTTTTAAATGAGATACGTAAGTATTTATGATTATTTTAAGGTAGCTTTTAAAATTTTTAGAGTTTTATACAAATATGCCCCTAATCTTAACAATAATTACCTTTTGCCCATTCTGGCTTCTGGGACTGTTGAGTCACAGCTTAACTGTTTGAGTTGAGCATTGACGGTTTGAAAAGATTGAGTTTTTATTTTGTTCGTTCTCTATTTTCAATAATTCATGTCTGGGACAAGATTCTGCTCTTACGATTAATAGTTCCCAAATTCATGGATTTTTTGTTCCAGTAGCATTCTTCAAATCTCTTTTGATCAAACGGGACATCGCTGGAGAACCCTCAGATTTTTAATGATGGATCCATGTTCACCCACTTGAAATTTCGTGACTTCAAAAGGCCATGATATAAGAATGGGGGGAGGGGGAACTCAATCAGTTTTATCTGAACCATTGGCACTTTCTGTTGCGAAGAATGGGGTTGAGCTAAAACAGAATACTACACTAGTACTTTTATTCCTGACACGCTCTTAGGACAATTTGTTTTTGCAAGTTCGTGGGCTGGCCAGAAGATTTAGTTGAAAAAAGATGTTTTTCATAAACCTTGGATTATTAACAATTACTTATTAAGAAATACAGTGAATTTCAAGGAAAGCCATAGAATTTCAGAAAAATCGTGGGTTTTAATCACGTTGTTTAGCTGTTATCTCTTTTTTTATGAATCACAAACTATAGGATTTGTTATTATTAAGAGACTTGAGATAATCCTTAAAAGTTAATCTCAAGACAGATTATAACACCACTTATGCAACATATTAGATGATACGTAAAACCAATTAATGGCAACTAATCAAATGACGCCTAACTTTTATTGGCATTGTGTCAATAGAATTCAGGGAAGGCAAAAAATTAGTTGCACTTATATACCAATTACCAGTGGCATCAATTGGGAGTGGGGAGAGTGGGGGACAAAACAGGGTATATTTATACACTGCAAAAGAAATAATAGGGATAGTTGAAATCTTCACAGAGCGTAACCCTGGCAGGTTGGTTTCCCAACCTCTAAAACTTAAACTTCAAAAGAGTAAATAATTGTATATGGATCATGTGAATAAACAAAAGCTTATATTAAATATCTTAAATTTCAATAATAGTTTATTCCTAACGGTTTTTGCATCTAAAAGTTGCCGTTATGTTCTTGTTCCTATTTATTTAAATAATGAAAGTGACGAAGACTTATATAATTTTTTGTCATCCATTTCTGAACAAAGACGTATTGTCTATCTCCCTTTTCTTCAACTGCAATTTTGCCATTATTTTGAAAACCAATTTACGGGAATTTTGATAAACTGTCGGAAACCTCTCAAAAATGGTGTTTGATCGAAACAAATGCACACCATTGGAATCGCTATGGCCGAAACCCTTTACGGGAAACTTGCATTCCCTGGCTTGAAGCAAAAGAAAAGTCATTTTTTGTATGGGTACTATTTTTTTTCTTCTTTACTGCTAGCGGGTCACAGGCAAATCATAGAAAGCTGTTTAAGGGATCATTTGAAAGGAAGTTGTTATATCTAGTGTCTTTTGTAATTAACAAAAAATAATATTTAAAATATAATTTAAAATATAAAATAAAATATAATGCCCCCGTTTCAGGATCCTACTTGACTAGTAAATAAGCTATTTTTTCTGGAAGCATTGTTCTGCTGAAGTGTAGTATTTGAGAAGACAGTAACCTTCTTTATATTTAGTGTAACTTAGGGTCAGGTTGTAAGAACAAACAGAAATTAAATAAAACAAACGGAAGTTTTTTTGTCAAATGAAAACAAAGAGTAACATATAAACTTCAAATAAAAAAAAAACTAGTTTGGGCCCTCCCCCCCCCCCCCGAAATCTCACGATTTTTTTTATTTTCCCATAATTTTCTGATTTTCTTAACAGAATAATGGGTTTGACGGATTTGGGCCCCCCCGAAACAAATTGCCCCCCCCCCCCGAAACAAATTCATGCGTACGTGCCTGTACAAAATATTTGTTTTTCGTCATGTAAATGGTCGATAGACATTTCACTGCAACATGTATGCACTGTTGATGCTTAAGCGATAATTTCAGCCAATCATATCCTGCCGTAAATTATCGCACCACTTAGCACACAGAAAGCTGTAACTAAGTATAAAATTAATAATAGAGTCATCCGTAACCGTAAGGTACCCAAGGGAGACGAAACTCACGGTAGTATGAAGAGCAGTTAAAAGAGACGGTTTTCGTCTGAGAATATAGCTTTAAAGTGATAATATCATTCTAATGAAATACTAACTAATCTTACTTCGATCGAGTGTTTACAACAGTTCGGTAATGTAAAATATGTTGGAATATATATAAATATATATATAGTGAGATGTATAGATGTCCATCGGGGGAGGGTGTAAAGTGAAGAAGTGCGGATAATTACGTATTATATCGACCACAATTTTACTCTTGATCTGTTGTAAAACAGGTTTCTCTGTGTGCACTTGGAGATAATTAGCTTAGCTTGAGTGAGATAGATTACATTGCAGGTATATTTTAATTAAATGTTTAATATAATGCGTTCTGGGCAGCCTGCTTTCCATACTTTTAGTATTATATTTTCAGTATTATATTTTCATCATATTTTGGTATATTTCATTATGATTAACCTATCTTCGCTTCTTGAGTGTGATCGATGTAATACGTTAGTGCCGAAATGGGGTCTTTTAAATGAGATACGTAAGTATTTATGATTATTTTAAGGTAGCTTTTAAAATTTTTAGAGTTTTATACAAATATGCCCCTAATCTTAACAATAATTACCTTTTGCCCATTCTGGCTTCTGGGACTGTTGAGTCACAGCTTAACTGTTTGAGTTGAGCATTGACGGTTTGAAAAGATTGAGTTTTTATTTTGTTCGTTCTCTATTTTCAATAATTCATGTCTGGGACAAGATTCTGCTCTTACGATTAATGGTTCCCAAATTCATGGATTTTTTGTTCCAGTAGCATTCTTCAAATCTCTTTTGATCAAACGGGACATCGCTGGAGAACCCTCAGATTTTTAATGATGGATCCATGTTCACCCACTTGAAATTTCGTGACTTCAAAAGGCCATGATATAAGAATGGGGGGAGGGGAACTCAATCAGTTTTATCTGAACCATTGGCACTTTCTGTTGCGAAGAATGGGGTTGAGCTAAAACAGAATACTACACTAGTACTTTTATTCCTGACACGCTCTTAGGACAATTTGTTTTTGCAAGTTCGTGGGCTGGCCAGAAGATTTAGTTGAAAAAAGATGTTTTTCATAAACCTTGGATTATTAACAATTACTTATTAAGAAATACAGTGAATTTCAAGGAAAGCCATAGAATTTCAGAAAAATCGTGGGTTTTAATCACGTTGTTTAGCTGTTATCTCTTTTTTTATGAATCACAAACTATAGGATTTGTTATTATTAAGAGACTTGAGATAATCCTTAAAAGTTAATCTCAAGACAGATTATAACACCACTTATGCAACATATTAGATGATACGTAAAACCAATTAATGGCAACTAATCAAATGACGCCTAACTTTTATTGGCATTGTGTCAATAAAATTCAGGGAAGGCAAAAAATTAGTTGCACTTATATACCAATGACCAGTGGCATCAATTGGGAGTGGGGAGAGTGGGGGACAAAACAGGGTATATTTATACACTGCAAAAGAAATAATAGGGATAGTTGAAATCTTCACAGAGCGTAACCCTGGCAGGTTGGTTTCCCAACCTCTAAAACTTAAACTTCAAAAGAGTAAATAATTGTATATGGATCATGTGAATAAACAAAAGCTTATATTAAATATCTTAAATTTCAATAATAGTTTATTCCTAACGGTTTTTGCATCTAAAAGTTGCCGTTATGTTCTTGTTCCTATTTATTTAAATAATGAAAGTGACGAAGACTTATATAATTTTTTGTCATCCATTTCTGAACAAAGACGTATTGTCTATCTCCCTTTTCTTCAACTGCAATTTTGCCATTATTTTGAAAACCAATTTACGGGAATTTTGATAAACTGTCGGAAACCTCTCAAAAATGGTGTTTGATCGAAACAAATGCACACCATTGGAATCGCTATGGCCGAAACCCTTTACGGGAAACTTGCATCCCCTGGCTTGAAGCAAAAAAAAAGCCATTTTTTGTATGGGTACTATTTTTTTTCTTCTTTACTGCTAGCGGGTCACAGGCAAATCATAGAGAGCTGTTTAAGGGATCATTTGAAAGGAAGTTGTTATATTATGTTGTCTTTTGACAACATGGAAGTTGTCTTTTGTAATTAACAAAAAATAATATTTAAAATATAATGCAATTTTTGACAAAAAACTACATCTTCATTTACAAGACGATATAACACTTGTATCTTTTGACTTGTAAAAACGTCATGTATACGATGACGTCATTGTCATAAAAAGATGGCAATAGTTAAAGTTGGTAATTATTAATAAACGATTATAAACATACTGGTGTCAGGAGAGCGAGCGAAAAATAAGAAAGAAAAACTGAGTAAAGTATTAAGGCCAAGCAACCAAAGTATGTATAGCAGTTTTTGATACAAAAAAAAAAGTGCATCTTCATATACAAGATGATATAACACTTGCATCTTTTGACATGTAATTATGTAGCGTACACGATGACGTCATTGTCATAAAAAGATTGCAATAGTTTAAAGTTGGTAATTATTAATAAACAATTATAAACATACTGGTGTGAAGAGAGCGAGCTAAACGTAAGAAAAATCTGAAAAGTATTAAAGCCAATCAACCAAAGTATGTATAGCAGTTGTCGACAAAAAACCTGCATCTTCTCATGTATAAGATTATATAACACATATACTATCTTTTTCCAAGGGATATGACATCAAAATTAATCGGTTCTGCTACCTTGTTGTTTAAAGTGTCAAGGGTGCTTTTTAAATGACGCCACATATGGTAGATCACAACAATAAATAACGTTATTAACAAATCATAATATATTACAATAAAATGTAGTTTTTGACACGAAACTGCATCTTCGGATATAAGATGATATAGCATACGTATCTTTCGAAAAGTTATTTTTCTGGAGTGTGATGTCGTACTTGAGTGATCCCGCTGCCTCAATCCCATTTGCTTGTTCTTTACTTGATTCCAAATAAGAAAAAACCGAGGCTTTTTCCTGTGTGTGATTATAATTAATCACGGTCACAGCGATAGTTGCAACCGAGTAAAAAATAAGACCACGGTTGTTAGTAACCAAAAATAGAAAACGCAATTCAAAAATAATAATTAAACGCAGGATTTTTTCTCGTACGGTAAAGAAATAGATAAATTTGAGCAGTAGAAAAGTGCAGTTTCATAGCGACAAGATTAATTACCAAAGTTATACTCTCATCGCCTGGCCTTTCTTGCTATAGGACCTGATCAACACATCAGGCCCTATTGTAACACATCAATAGAGAAAGGTATGTTTACATCAAACCTCTTAAGCCACCTGAGTTATACATATCAATTTCCATGTAGGTGCACTGAAACACAAATTTTCTTGGGGAGGGGTAATACCATTGCCCTCTTACCCAATTGACGCCACTTAAATTACCCAATTTCGCGAAACTTTCCATTTTTCATGTTCTTCTATATTTTTCTGGGTAAGTCCAGTTACCTTTTAGCATCTCTCAGGGACTCCAGAAACTTTTTTAGTTTATTACATGACGTGAATACTACAGTATTCAACGATTCTCTAATCGATCTCTCGTATATTAGAATATTTTAAAGGCCAAGCAGTTCGAAAGGCCACTTCCAAGGAATCGAGATTTTTTCTTCTCTTTTTTTGCTCTTATAACTACTAAGAATCTATATTCTTATGCTGAAGAAGCAATTTATTTTGAATAAAAGTATTATGGATTACTCAATATGAAAATCTATTTGGATTCAAAATCATTGCATCCAATGTATACTAATATTAACCAGACATATTTTTAGACAAATTGATATTAATAAACAAATTCTTTCATTTTAAACTTTTTTGCCAATTAATTTTTCATCACTGATAATGCAGTGCTGCTCAGTAGAATTAGACGAATTCAAAGCAAGAATCATATTAATAGAAAGATTCGGATTTCCATAGAAATTTCTGTGTTCATTTGAATCCAAAACGTAATTTTCACCTATATCTATATGGTGTGTATTTTCACTAAAGACCTTTTCTGTAGTTAACATCTTGAAAAAATAACAAGACCTGCAACTAGAAGGAATATCGGTTCAAAGAATATACTGCCATCTACTATTTTATAATAAATAAGCTCGCAGTATCGGGCTGGTATGTTTATTTCAAAGTATAATCACCTACGGAACAAGTACTGACAAAACCTATCCTCTCCACACAAAAAAGTGACCCTTTGTATACCAATGCGAACCTGGCAGCCAAAGTATAATCACCTACGGAACAAGTACGTCACTCGCCGCCTGAATCACACTCTATCATAGGTATTGGCAGGAGCAAAGTACTTTGACTCGGAGCGATTAACTAGTACAACATTTTGCATCTAGAGGCGTTGAGGTATACGGGGTAACTTTTCGAGAGTTTTGTCAGTACTTGTTCCGTAGGTGATTATACTTTGGTTTATTTGGAAGTGTAGAAGCTGTTCAGCTGTAGAAGCAATTAGAGCTTTCTATAAGCTTTAGATAAAGTGGCTTTATTGAAAACTAAGCTTTCCGAGAAGATATCAGGGAGTAAAATTTATATTATGTCGTAAAATCTGTTGATTTCATGGGCGGTAAAAGAATATTTAGAGCTTTGTGAATTATTTATTATATTCTCCAGGATTCTTCATAAGGGTTTCTCTGCTTCGAATCCAGTTTTGTTGCATCGGTTTTGTGCTTACAGTAAAGTGTTAGTTTCACAGAATTCTGCAAATATGGGGAACTATCACGATTCACGAGCCAGTTTTTGTTTGTTTGAAGTTTCAACTTCGTTATTTTCTTTCTTCTGAAAAAATTTGTTTTTATATTAATTTTTCTGCGTTTTTTAAGGTGCTAAAAATATAGACAAAAACCTCTAAAAAGATCTTTTCCAACTGAGGCAAAAGAAGTCAGTATGATATTTACTAGAATAGGACATTAAATATAGGTTAAATTTCGAATTTCTCTTAAACATTCTCTTTAAAATTCTGAAATTTGTCAAATAAAAAGTCAACTATATTATCCTTGGTATCTTTGAGTTATAAACAAAATTTTAATTATTTATGAAATGTTGTCTTATATGACAACAGTGTATACAAATTTTAGAAACTCGAAGGAAATTAGAAGAATTGAAGACATATAGTTAAAATACTTTACGAAAAATCACTTTATTTTTAATATAATTTTTCTGCCACAATGCAGCAAAGAAATTTGAACTTCTCATCAGAAACTGTACTTTCTTAATTTTTGCTTCTTTGACTTTAACATTTTAGGAGGACTGATCACTAGAAATGAAAAGGCGCTTAAAAGAGAATAGGTACTGAGTAAATTTCCTTGTCTAAGATTCGAAATAAAGATCAACACGGCCAAAAAATAGCTGTTACCGCTAGATTACAAAGCTTATTACTTTTTACCAGACTACAAGTTTCTTTTATATTTTGTTTTTTTAAAATCACCCGTTTATTACATTCTAGAAATTGAAGACAACGTATACTTCGAAGTTTTATAACTACTCTATGCGGCTTTTTAGTACGTTTTGAACTATAAATTTACAATTAGCACGCTGAAATGATCGATGGCTTTGAATTGAGCTTCTAAACATCTTTCTACGATGTTGCAGTTGCCTGCTAGTTCCAATGGCGTCAATGCAGGGGGGGGCGTGCATGTGCCCTTTTTGTTCTATGACCACCTAGGTTTAATAAAATACCTTTCTTTGGAGTATTTTCATTGCAAAGTATCTGTTTTAGTATTTTCGTAAAAAAAAAATCTGAAAAAATAACAAATTTGCCCCCCTCTAGACACTAAAAACACATTTTGCCTCCCCTCACTACATTTTCGTTAATTGGCATAAATACTCTAACCTAGAATTAGCCTAGCCATTAGAACCGACCAAGTTCTACTAGTCACCAGAAGATTTATGAAAAATAATAAGTGGGCTGAGAGGGGAAGTAAAAAAGAGTTGCCTTTCGAATCCAGAAATGACACCCAAAGTGCACTATTTGGATGCCATATGGCACTATACCATAGCTTAATTTTGAAATGCTATTAAGAGTAACAAAATAATACTTACCCATACTTAATCAGCTAAAAATGGAAACTTTTTCTCACTAGATAGTTTAAAAAAAACTTATTTTTAAAATTTCGGAGTATTTGGGGATATTTTGGTAATATTATGTTAGTATAACGCTATGACCTTGTAATAATCAACATATAACATATGGGAATATTAAGCATTTGATAATTCATGGAGCATTTAGTAATACCTTGGTAACATAAGCTTTAATGGAGCCATTTTCAGAAAGCAGCTAACAACTTTTAACAACTATTGCAGAAATATTTGCAATCAAGTTCCCATATTCTTTTTATCTGTGGTTATCCAAAATTAACAAGTTTATTTAACTCATTCAAAATGAAATTCTACTAAAATCTAGATTGAACTTTTGAACTAACACAGTCAACATATTTCAATGTTTATTTCCATGTCAAAATTATCTGATGCCCACATTTTTTAGTTTTGAAGTTGGGCATTTGAAGTTTTAAATTTCTACTTTTTGGGTATCAAATTTTCCAAGATTCCACACAATGACAATTCCCTGTTTCCAAGGCTTAACTTCAATGTGGTTTGACCCAATTTACAAATTAGTATTAGTTGAACCTACACGTTTGTAAAATCACGCCACGAATAAGCCTTAAGGAGACCTAGCCATGTTGTTATAGAGTATTAACATCTATTTACGTGTCATAAAAAACCTTTTCTTGATGTATTTTTATCATGGTACTTAAAGCGAAGAAATCACATTTTCAATTTCATTTCGTTATATGGTAGTTGAATCTTTATTGTGAACGGGGTTGAATTCCAGTCATCTCTGTCATGTTACATAATACCTTTTTTTATTCGTTTTTACCACGGTACTTAATGGGCTGAAATCATCTTTTCAATTTATTATGGGTACATCAAATTTTATTTTACAAACTTGATTGAATTTCATTGATCTCTGTTTTGTCGCATAAAACAGTCAGCACGATTCTATTACTTTCATTCTTCTTAAGAGGGTGTAATAACATTTAAAATTTTATTGTATTTTTTAAAATGTCTTACGATCCCGGTATCGAATATCCCTGTCATTTCGAACAGTTTATATGTAATAAAGTCATTTAAATGAAAGCGGCCTAGTCCAAGGAATTAAAGGGAAAAGGGTCCTATCATTTTATGCTGTAATGCAAGTAAAAAGTCTAATTCTCTTATTTTTGAGTTTTTATAATTGAGATGAGAATAATCCATAAATTATTCATTTTTGATGAAAATATCATGGGTCTGATATTAATCTGGCCATTATCTAAAAACAACGAATTCTACAAGAAATAAAAGGAGTTTGAGTGGAAATACTTCTATGGCTGAACAAATGGACTAATTACAGACAAGGAGAAACTCCAAAATATTGAATCATTGCGATAGAACATTCAATGGCAAAAAGAACCTTCTTTCTTTCTGTTGGTTTTAAATAAGAGGTCTCAACAGATTGACATGAGTGTAAGTGAAAATTGCAAGGATTCAAAATATACCCAGGCCAAGGAGGGAGAGGGGTTAAACATCTGTTCATCTTCTTGTTCCATAAGAAAAGCGGAGTGTATTAAACCCTAACATGGCATTATGACGAACCCACTATAGGCGAGTCACTTTAAACTCCCTTCAACCTCCTGTTGCCGGGTCAAAATACTCACAGCCTATTTTACTAATTGAATTAATTAATTTACAACAGACTAATTTACACTTAATTGAATGCAACGGATTGAACAATTACACTTAATTGAACCAGGCAACGGACTAGAAAGTCTGTTTAGCACTTTTCGTTTTGAATTTAGTGTTCCTAAATCTTTTTTTACAAGTCTTGAAGAGACAACCCTAGTCTATATCAGTGTTGCGATATTAATTAGTTAAGTACTTTACCTGGCACAAGAAAAATCAACTTAGCAAATAAAAAATAAGTTTCATACAATTTAAAAAAACTGTACTTTCACTTGTTTATTTGACTATTATATTTGTTAATAACTACTCAAGTAAAATAGGATTTAAAGTTAATCCATTTGGTAGAGACATACTTCAGGTGGTAATTTAACCCGAGATCAACTTTTTAGCTTTTATAGAAAGTGAAAAGAGAGACGTGTCTTTACTAACAAATTAAATAAAAAAAAAGTTTTTTAAACTGAAAGTAAGGAGCGACATTAAAACTTAAAACGAACAGAAATTATTCCGTATATGAAAGGGGCTGTCCCCTCTTCAGCGCCTCGCTCTTTACACTAAATTTTTTTATTGTTTAAAAAAATAAAGTTGTGAGACAGAGTCAAACTTTTGCGTTGAAAAGGGCACTAGAACTTATAATTTCCGTTCGAATAAGCCCTCTCTCATTATTCTAGGACCACTGGATCGATACAATTGCCCCTGGGAAAATAAAAACAAAAAACAAATAAACACGCATCCGTGATCTTTCTTCTGGCAAACAATCGAAAATTCCACATTTTTGTAGATGGGAGCTTGAAACCTCTACAGTAAGGTTCTCTGATACGGTGAATATGATGGTGTGATTTTCATTAAGGTTCTATAACTTTTAGGGGGTCTTTCCCCCTTTTTTCGAAAATCAGCCAAATATTCTCAGGCGCGTGACTTTTGATGAATAAGTTACCACGAACTGTTTGATATGTCAAGTAACAAACAAATAACAAACCAATCAAGTAAAAAACAATTAGCAAACTAAGTCAACATAAATTTGTTTACTTGGCACCATATACAAAACTTGATCATTTTACCCTTAAAAAGAAAAAAATATGACTATTTTTTTAGATTTTATTTACTTTTTCTTTTTTCGAGACTTTTTTTTTACATTTATTTTTTCGAGAAAAACGGGCGAGTTTTGATTGATCATATTTTAAAACCTTTTGAATAATAATCTACAGATCACTTTAACACAAATACCATGCTTTTGTTGCTACAAAATTAGCATACCACTTAAAAATTAGTGGCGTAATTGGATCAAAATCCTGGGTGGGCCAAATTTAGAGCCAATTTTCCCAAATCCAGTGAAAATGACAGTGAAAAGGGAAAAATGAGCCATAGGGTAGGCTACCCTACATAGATAGATACTAAAAAAGGACAAAGATACTAAAAAAAACTGACATGTTTCTCTGAATGCTTGAATTATGCAGGCTTATCTTAGTTTTGACAAGTTTTTATGCAGAAACAAAATTTCGGCTGGGGGTGGGGGCAAAATGAGGGTGGGGGGAGGCAAAATGAGGTCGGGGGGAGGCAAAATGAGGTCAGGGGGGCAAAATGAGGTCTGGAGGGGGCAGTTGCCCTGCTGCCCCATAGAAAATTATGCCCCTGTTAAAAATGACATTGACCATACCAACAACCCAAACAGAAAATGGAATTTTATTCTAAGGGCTACTGGACCAGAAGAATTTCAACGGCAAATCGAAATGACACTAGCCTAACCTAACCAAAATACCAACTAAATATTTAATTAAAAATAGATATAATATAATTTACCACCGAGCCAAAGCTAATTGTCTGGTATAAACTCCTTGAAAACCGGATATTGTCTCATTTTCGCGATACAAGTACTCGAGTGTATATTATATAACACATAAGTATCAAAGCAAGCAGCCCCGCAGCACACCTGTCGTTGTTTTAAAGCTATAGAAAAGGCCCTCTCCCGTCATGACGCGGCTTCTGAACTTTGAGTACACATCTCTGATCAATGATACTAAGTTCTGTGGTAAACCAAAGTGGAGAAGAATGTGCCATGGACCTTCTCTCTATATGAGGTCGAAAGCCAGCTTAAAGTCAATGAAAAGGTGGGAAATATTACGTCCAAGTTCAAGATGTTTTTCCAAAATCTGACGGACCGTAAATGTCTGATTAATCGATGACCTGCTTAGGCGGAAACCAGCCTGATATTCTGGAATGACAGTTGAAGATATAGCTCTTATACGCTCCAGTAGCCTATTACTCTAGTGAGTATTTTGGTGGCGCGGCTAGTAAGGCTTATAGGCTGGTAGTTATCACAGATTGCTTTTGAGCCTTTCTTATGAAGTGGAACTATCGTGGCTTCACACCATGAGGAGGGGAAGTGACCTTCTTCGCAAGCAGCAGTAGCAATTTTTAGGTATAGGTCAAAAAGGGGATCGCAATTTACTTTTAATAACTCTGGTTGGATTCCATCTGGGCCTGCGGCTTTGTTTGTCCTTAAACCCTTGATAGCCGATTCTATCACAGAATGAAGTGGGGGTGGGATTGGGTCTGCGGTGATTACGGGAAGGCTGTTAAGCGCCGTTGGGTATGGGTAGATTGTTGAGTTTAATTTGGTCTCAAAGTGTTCTTTTCCTTTTGGTTCGGATCCCGTCTGTAGTTAGAATCTGGTTACCATCTTCATCGAGGAGGGTACAGGCTATCAGTCCCTTTTGTTAGTTAATTCCTGCACTCCCCTTTACATGAAGTGAATGTCACCTTTCTTGAATGCCATTTTGCATTGCTCACATTGTTCCCTTATATAGGAGCGATGAGCATGGCGAATGGCTTTCTCTACCAAACGTTTCAATCGTTTTTACATATCCTGACTTTCTCTATCTAGTTCGTTTGTGTGGTTGTGTTTTTCTTCGCATAATGAAATTATCTTGTCAGTGATTTAAGGTTTTTGGTCCACCTGTTGGACTCCTAGGGTCAACTGGGTGACATCGTATATAACCTGTGAGCTACTCTTCACAAAATTATCGATGTCATCCTTTGATGGAGTTAGCGGGGATGTCGAGAGGAGTTCAGAAATTCTCTCGGAAAGAGTAGCGGTGTATTTTGTCTGATAATTTGGTCTTTTTAGAGGTCTACTCTGAATCTGGGGAGCTTTTTGGAGAGTTTCGTGGCCACTTTTAGAAGTAGTTTAAGTCATAACAAGTGAGTGGTTGCAATCGAAATCGCCGCCAGCCTAAGTGACTTTGTTTGTGATGAAAGATTTGCAGTGTCAAGATGCGAGGATATAATCTATTAGATTCTGAGTCCTTCCGTCTGGGGAGGTCCAGGTTGTTTTACACCGGGCTCTGTGTTTGAAGAATGTGTTAGTGATAACAAGATCACTATCTCGGCAAAATTTGATTAGGCACTCACCTCTTTTGTTCAGCTGGCCATGGCAAAATTTACCCATCACATCCTCGTTGTCAGAAGGGTTGTTACAAACAATGGGGTTGAAGTCCACGATGACCAATGCTATATCTTTTTTTGGAACGGAGCCCACTAGACACTGAAGTTGGAGATAGAAGTTTTCAGAATCTTCATCGTCTCTGCTAGAGTCGGGTGTATTAACGTGGATGATTGTGAGATTCGCTGGTAAGCCTTTCAGGCGGATCACGATCAGACGCTCTGAGATGAGTGTTGCTGCGATTAGTGGTCTCCTAGCCTTACAGGAAAGTAGGAAGCCAACTCTTTGCCGGTGTTTCCAACCAGGTCGTCCTGATAGTAGCGTCATCAAGTTTTTCTTCACCGGTGACTGGGAGGTGGGTTTCGAATAGGCCGACTACAGAAGAGTAGAGTAGCGTCATCAAGTTTTTCTTCACCGGTGACTGGGAGGTGGGTTTCGAATAGGCCGACTACATCCCAGTTGTAACAGTTTATCTCTCTCACGAAAAGTTCCTTTTTACCTTGTTTTGCAAGTGTTCTGATGTTGAGGTTACCAATTGATAAAGTCGACTTAGGTGATGTAAAACCCTCCAAGGGTAAAGCTTTCAAAGTTGAGGTATTCGTGCAATTTGCGGTCGTCGTATCGTCGGCTGCCCTGGACACACTAGATCTAAACGCATGGCCATCGTCGGTATGCTCGTACGCGATAGCACTGGTTCTCATATTCATTTGTTTGCTCATAATATTGATAAAAGTGAAAAAAGGGGTTTCTTGGCTGACGTCAGGACAGTGGTAAGCCACTCCTCTTCGACTATATCTCCTACGGATAATGCGCCCTTATAGCATCCTGCATCACCAACAATTTACCCATTGCTGTGGGAAGTGGATTGTGACTGTCGAGACGTGTCCACATGCCGGTGGGCCCTTCCCAGTGCCCATCAGGGGGGCCAAACTCCTCCTCCACCTGTATTTAAGTCCCCCAGATGAGGGTGTTCCAGTTATATTCCATGATCCCCAGATACTGGGTCCCCCCTTGGCACGTGCCTCTCATCTAAATGGAGGTATCCTACATATCTGTAGGACGTTCCCCTATCTGTCACCTAGGGACGCACTGAGTGGCTTGAAACAGGCCCCTACTGAAAAGGTAACTTACTAGGTACTCAGGAGTTATCATATAGGAGCCACATATAGTGGATTGGCGATTGCTTTAAAATATTCAATAAAAAAAAATAGATTCCGCTGAAAAATACCTTTTTTACTCTGTGAGAAAATCCCGAGATTTTGACTTCTTCTATGCAAAAATTTGTCTACTCCTAAATCCCTATGTGAGCTTTGTGTCACTCATAACATAAAGTCCTATATGTCAGAAAGTCTTTTAATGTCTTAGATTTCACTCATAATACTTACCGTTCTAGCCCATCCAGTAGCTTATCCTATAAATTCCTATTTTAACCCAGAGTTCAGATAGGAAGCTGGCAGTAGAGCAGCTCCTGTCAGCTGCTCTGCAAGTGGGAGTTACCGGGTTGCCCATTTGTGTCTGAACTTTCTGAACTCAGGAAGGTTCAAAATCTGATTTGACCAGATTCGCCAGTTTTTGTCCAGTGCTGTCCTCCTTGACGTCTCTTCCTGGGCCGAGGGCCTCAGCTAGAATGATTTGGTAAGGCAGGCACTTCAATGGCTTCCGTAAGACGTGGCCCAACCATTTCAGTCGGCGTTTTTGGTCGTGAGATAAGATATTTTTTTAGATATTTATTTCAAAAAATGGCTATCACAAGCCCCGAAGGGCCGAATTCACAAAAATTCACAGCATTTCTCTTGATACTGCACATACGTCGTATATTCACTTTTGATGCGTGGTCATGCAGATGCATCGCGAATATATTCCGCAGACAGGAATGCTCGAACACCTTCAGTGCAGTTTCGTGCAGCTGATTCACAGACCAAGTTTCGTATCCGTAAAGAAGGATGACTCGAACCAAAGCCAGGTAGACTCGGAATTCAGTGCCTACACTAATTTTGCACCGGTTCTACAATGGTTTCCTGAGGAAAGCAAAGATCGTCTGCACTTCCTGCAATCGCTGTTGGATAGCGGCGTCTTAAGATCCATCAATAGCAACCCCGAAGCCAAGGTATGTGAAGCTGTCGGCCTTGCCCAACTTTACCTGGTTTACAGTTAACAAAACAGGATTAGCGTGGTATATTGCCATAAATTTTGTCTTCCCTGTACTGACTTTCAGGCCAATGAGATTTGTCTATGTCATCCCTAACAAAATACTAACAGTCTAAATAAAGCACAAAATTATGGTCAGCGTGGAGGTAAAACGTCACTAATTTTACAACAAATTTCGTGTTGATAAGAATTATGCGCAATTTCCATATTTTAGAATTTAAACTTTTTAAACTTAAAAAAAAAACTTTTTCACATGAGGACCAAATGGTCTACGTAGCGCAGGTAATTGACCTCCTGATTTTCTGCCGTTGGCCGGGAGTGCAATGGGTGGTTTTTGGCGAATCATCCGAAAATAGAAACTACTTAAACCAAAATTACAAATAAAAATTTCAGAGGTTCTATTCAGATGTTCTCTGTTCATTTTTTGGTCCTTCTTTTAGGAATTGTGCACTGAAGAAGTGAAATCCGTAGCCAAACTAATAAGAAAGAGACACAACCGAGTCTATGAAGATGTCTTATTATCTGCAGTTAAAGTAGTTGACGTTGGAGCACAATACCCGGAGCCTATGAAGGGAGCCGCTCCATCTCTCAGAATAATCAAAGACACTTATGTTGTTGCGATCTGCTCTTTGAGTTTCATAATTTTACGATAATGTATAAAGAAAGTACTAGTTATGTTCGCACACTCAAACTGTGATCCATAAAGTTAGTGTAATTTGCTACGGTATTTTGTTGTTGTGTTATTTTTATTGATATTCAGTTAATTGTTGCAATTGTAGATAGGACTGTGGAAGAGTTGCTGTTTATTTTGTTTAAACCATGGGTACCATTGTCTCCCAGCTTACGCTGGTAATTCAAAATCCATTTATATTACATTGTTTGTAAGGCAGAGTTTGTCAGCTTTACATTCGTAAGCTCAGTCTCGTCTGTTGATCAGTTTAATCCGGTTTTACTTATCTTATTTCGTTTTTCAGATACTTTTAAGTAAACATTTTTTAAACTGAGAAATCGGAAAAATGAGCACGATAACAAGGCAGGAGCCCCTATGGGAGGTAGGGGGATTGTCTCAAATAGACTAGCAGAACACTGATAAAATGTGGAAAAATTTAGCATGAAGCATGATGTATCGTCAATGTAAATACACGGAATATATATCCGAGAATAGACTTAAAAACATAATACTGGAAAGAGACTTAAAAACACAGTGCCCGATTAAGCCTGATTCTGTACTGGTAACATTGTCGCTCACGAGGACTTCTACCCTTTTGATAATTTCGAAGAATAAAAAATAAAAGAAGTTCTTTCTTGAAGTACATGCAAGAATAAAAAAATGCAAGAAGTACCTAAACTGGAGTTATACTCTGACATTCTTTGATAACATGAGATGTCAGCTTACTTTACGAAAAATTACTAAATTGTTTGATTGTGACAAAATCGACGTAGAATTAATAAAGAGAAGTCTAAATTCCAATTAGAGCTCTACTGGGATAGGAAGCGTTTTCAAAAGAGAGACAGAAAACAAAATCATTTTATTTTAGTTTTATTGCTCCCTTGTAAATATCGTGAATTACCGAAGCCGATTTTCCAACCTTTATAACTAGATTATTATTTTTTTTTACTTATTACCCCGATGTAGAGCCAGGGGCATCAATTGGGGGGGGGGTGGGGATTTAAGTTTCAATTTTTTTGTAGTTTCACTGAAGATTACCTATTCCTAACATTTTCTATGAACAAATTGAAAGAAACGATAAAACTACTCCCCCCCCCCTCCCCAGATTTTCATGAATTGATGCCACTGCGTTACACTAGCGGTTTCTGTAACGGAGAGCAGTATCTATATAATTTATATTTAGTATATATTCTATGATACAGTCTCACTGAGTTTTATCTAGATATATGAATTAAAAAAAATGATTTAATATCCATTGTTATTTTCTAATGGATATCCACCTTCCCCCTGTAAGTGTTATAAAATCTAGACAAACATGAATTTTTCAGTTATCTAATAGGTTAAAAAGACCTTTTCTCTAGTTAACCTGCTCTCACTTAGACCAAAATCGTAGATATTTACTTTTTGTTAGGAACTACTTCTGCTACGGGCTTTCAAGCTGGTATTTAAGTTTCGGTTATTCAAGTTTCGGTATTTAAGTTAAACTAAGTTGAACTTAGTTTAGTCATAAAACTTACATTAAACTAAGTCATAGTTGAAGCAATAAGCTGAAATTCAAACCCAACTTGACCTTTATCTTGCACTAAAGACGTCGCCATTTGGGTTGCTCAGGACAAATGGTTTACCTGACAAGGAGTAAAATCTTAAGTCATTGCAGTTCACTGTGCACTACACTGCCATAGGCACAATTTACCTTTTGGGATGGAGACGAAGATTTGGCAATTGTCCACAAAGAGCAGGGGCGTCGTCTGGGAGGGGCAAGAGGGGCCGGTTGCCCCCCTCCACAGTAATGGGGATAAAAATTATTATTTAGCCTATGCTCCTTTAATATCCAACAGTAGACCCCTCTTGCCCCCCCCCCCAATGAAAATGTTGTAGATTCTCCCCTGACAAAGAGAGTTCACAAATTCCAAAATTTTCAGGCTCAACTGAAGAAGTTTATCATTTTCGACATATGTTACATTTGAAGAGTTCCAGATTCTTGAGAGGGAAGGAGGACAATATGCTCTTTATCAAGTTTTAAATTATATATTTGTTTTTCTGTAATTTTTTGGAGATTTTAGTTAAAGGGATTGGCTTGTTTCTTTCTTGAGATTAGTTCTTTTCATCACATGATTTGCATAAATTCAAGCATAATCCTGTATTCAGATTCAAATATTCTTTTAGCGAAAGGGGTTAGAGGCTTTCTTGAAATTCCAAAAACGGCCCTTCGCAGCTTGAGAGCGAAATTGCCCTGTTCTGTGAAAAGTCAAGATTTTGCAGATGTAATGACATTCAGCATATTGTTTCCTCTCCTTTGATTAATCTATGTGGAATTCTGTATGAATCTGTTGTCTGTTGCCTAACAACAAAAAATTCAGTTTTGTCCTAGTCGTCACGTCAGTACTTTCCTGAGAGCGAGAATATCCGATCTCTCTTATATGCTCCCCCACCAAAAAAAAAAAAAAAAAAAAAAAAAGCTGATACAACTATTTAACTGGAAAAAGGAGCGTCTAACAAGGAGCGTTAAGAAATTTTATCGCGTTTATTAAATTTTACCATAGGTTCACAAAGAAGCGAAATTAACTCACCGCCGCAATTTAATTGCCAATTTTGACGATTTTAATTGCTTTGTCAATAATTTTTGCAACATAACAGCAACAGCAATTGAATACACATTAGTTGTAAAAATAATTTGACTGAGAAACTGATTATGACTGTCAAGCTCAACAAAGCTATTTAAGAAAAAAGGGAAAAGGGAGAGAAAAGGGCACTTTTGGTCCTGAAAGCATGCAAGTAAAACGTCATCCACGTTTTACCACGTCAACCATGCTCTTTCAACATTGAAGATTTTCCCAAAAAATACTAGACGATTTGAAATCATGTGCAAACAAATCGGCAATAAGAATTGCTCATTGGTTCGACTGACAAAAATTGTCTGTCGCTGCAATTTTTTTCTGTAAGCACCAAGAATTTGGCAATTCCGTTCTCAGGTTACATCCTAATATACGTTAAAACAATCTTTAAAATGGACAAGACTTTGCTTAAATGGCCGAATTTTTCGAAAATAAAAAAAAGCTGGAAAACCAACAGATGCTTCAGTTTGAACTGAATGTCAGTTTAAGCATTTGATAAGGAACTACTGGTAACTAATATGAGCTGCTGGGACTGATGGCCAAATATATTCTTAAAACCGTGTAATAATAATAATAAAGAGGATTCTTATTTGGTAACAAAGTGTGGAATAAGTGTTAAATAAAACGTTTTCCTGATTCTCCCTAAGATTGGTCGAAACTTTGGCTTAAAAAAGAATTGGGTTATTCTAATTCAAACCGAAAATTACATTTTCAGCGAGAATTTCCATTTTTTCGAAAGAATACTCTCCCTCCTTCCCCCCGGTTTGCAAGTCCGTTTTTGCCCCCCCCCCCTCATTAACAGAATAATTTATGTTCGTTTGAAGATTTTAGGTGAAACCCCAGGGCCTAGATACCCCTGAAAAAGTAGTTCAATACAAAATGGAAATGTATTACTTTTAATCTTTACAGAATTTTCTATTTCATTTGTGTTGTTGGGTTCTTGTTTTGCAAAATTAGAATTATAGGTAATTGCACAATAGGCTAATATTTTGAACATGTTGAGCCTATATATCGTGCCTTTTATTATATTCAAAATTTGTTGATTTTAATTTCGAAATAAAATGTTCTGTATTTATTGTTCTGACGTTATTGTCTATTTTTCTTTTGACAAGAGTTGCTTAAGACGTACATGTTCACTGAATAGAGTAAAACATTCGCTACATTTATTAAAGGTGTCCAATGGCTTTCTGCGCTATCATTAGGGCTTGAATGTCCCACATGTTGAAGCTTAGATCAACCGAGCGTAAATGTCTATACATATAATTTTTGTTATATTAGTTAGTAGATTATATCAATATCAACATCACCTAACTATCCATTAAAACTACTAACGAAAACAAAATGTCCGCCCCCATATCTCATGTCCGTTCATGTCTGATAGCCGTAATTTCCTAATATATTTCTTTTGGCTGTCTCAAGATTAAGGAAATTGTGGGGCGGAACCACACTCTCGTCAGTGTTGCCACGTTGAGCACGAAAGTAAATATGCAAAATCAATTCGCTAAATTTGACAACATTTTTCGTCCGTTAAAACTCGAACATAATGGATCTGTCGATTTATAACTGTACATCGAGGTCTTTTATTAAGCCCCTAGACATCAATGTCTAGACATAATCTTTATCTACCAACCATAATTTGCTTCCTCTTTTATACAGAGCCCCTATTATTCCAATTAATTATGGCTAGAAATTGATGTCTAGCCGAACGCACGTGTGAACGGGGCTACAAAAAAAAACCCACATTTTCCTTAACTTTTCAATATTAAAATGGTTGTGTAAGTTTTCAGCTAACCAATTCATACAACAAGATTTAATTATTCATGTCCTTGGTACATTAACAACGAAATTTTATACAATAAGAAGGAATTCCAGTCCAAAATTATCTCATTTGCAGTCAACCAACACAAGAAGCTGAACACAACTAAAAATCAGCTCAAAACATAAAAAAAAACAACTCAGTCAACTGAACGTGCGCGTACCAACAGTTATCGAAAAAAAAAAAAAAAAAAACACAAACCACCAAACCAAAAAAAAAAATAATAAAAAAATTAATAATTTAAGGGGGGTCCAAACGACTCGGATTTACTGACGATATTGGCGTTGAAGCTTCTGGACATAACGATATAGCTGATGAAACCGGGGGAAAGCACTTTGATGATGACACTATGCCATGTTTTCTGAGTTAGTCTTCTCATATTATAATGGTCATTATAGGGAAATCATATAGTCTATAGTAGGTGAAACAATAATTGATAAATCGTCCTTCAATTTATATTTAACCATATGAATTAGAAGGAAGGACTTCAATTCATAAAAAAACAGATATTCATTGAGAAAAAGGTATAAACTAAAAGTTGAAACATAATTCCATGGATTTATTTGATTTACGTATTTTTTACCAAGAGTGAGTAAATGGGGAGTAAAGGAGAATAATACCGTCCGTTGAAGACATAGTTCCTCTGTAGACTAATTGGAATCCACTGGTCTCGAAAGCAAAAGAGAAGTTACGCCAGACATGTGTTATATATTAATAATTCCAGAACACCCCAAGTTAACATTCTTTTGGCTACCCACCACCATGGAAGACCTAAAAATACATTCCGTGTATGTACAATGCGACACTTTCATGCTTCTTTTAACCAGAGTAGGAACACAACAACGCAGTCGCAAGCTTTGGTAACGACAAGAGACTCTTCTTAGACGCCTTTGGAGACCCAGGAGAATCTAAGGTCCAAGGTAATTAATTGGGGAACACAGACTGTGGGAATGACGTTGCTTTTGTTAATTCTTAAATAGAAGTTTATATACATACAAAAGAATTACAAAAGAAAGTATTAAAAGTATTACAAAAGTGTTTAATTACACAGTAAATGCTTGGATTTCGCTAGCAAAAGAGTACAACACTGAATCGGGAAAGAAATCAGTTTACTACCAATCACATGCTACTTTCATCCAGGAATTATGCTTCATCAAATGGTTCTTTGATCAATGGTTCTTCGGCTTTTCTGCTCATTAGAATGCTTACTAATTTGTAAAGTATTTTCCCTTAAATGATGCAAATAGTTTTCTATTATGACTGGAAGTATGTGTTAAATTCGTGTTATTTAGTTTTTAAAACTGTCGGGCAGGTACACAGAAGTTTATTTTGGGTTGGTGAATTTCCAGAGCCCAAAGGCAAAATCTTTCACTTACAAAAGTGAAATTTAAGCTTCAAATTACTCAAAACGGGAAGAGAGGAGATGGGAGGGGGGCTTAACCAGAAAATCAGGCACGGTAAACAGCGTAGATCCTCCACGTACACAAACTCCTTATCTTTTTAGTAGACCTCTTTAATAGACCATATTTGAATTGTACTAGCACAACACAGTTAAAACCCAAAACGAAATGAAAAAAATAGTACAACATAAATAAAAAAAAGTATGTATTATTAAAGCCAACTCTATCACGATACAAAATTCCAAGTAAAAAATAAAATTAATTAAATAAAGGGAAATCATAGCTCATTCAATACAGAATGATGTTTGTTTTGATCTAGAAAACGCGTAATTTCTTCTTTAAAATTATTGCTATTATTTACAGAAGAAATATAACAGTCTACAAATACATTTGAGACACCATCACCATTCACAGGCACAGAGGAATCTTTCAGAGATTGTAAAACGTGAAAAAAATAATCGGAGTATTCGCTTGGCCAATTTAACTTTGGTTTCAACGAGCCAATAGTATCTACGATTTGGTCAGTCAATTCGGCGTTCAATCCGGCGTTTAATCCTTTGTAAGATTTAAATGCTGCTTTGACATGAAGCACTAAATCAGCTCCATCGAAAGATTTCATACGATCATCGAGGTCATTCATAAGACTAAATCTTGACAGCGTTTCAACTTCGTCTGCAGTAAGGCGCGTTGACTTCATGTCTAAAGACGATCGAGGATTTTGATATTGCAATACTGTCTCAATACAACATTTCAACACTGACAAGAATTGCAGCCAAAGTTTATCATTACTCTTTTGGATCGGTGTAAGTATACTAGAGCCATCTTTTTCAGTGTGGACTAGATTGAACTTTTCGCCATCTTCAAATTTAACTTCAAAAACTTCGCCTTTCCCAATATAATTACTTTCTTCAGTACTTTCTATAGAATATCCACCTTGTGTAAGAACCTAAAATAAAAGTGATCATGAAACAGAAGAACGATTATAAAAAAGATAAAGTCCAGAAAAAGAGAAAAGAAGTGAAGTCAGTTCATCAAGTCAGCTTTCGGACAGTCACGAAAACCTCAAAAATTGATCACGTCCCTAGGGTAGAAGTGGATGGGCTGATAATCGGAAACCCACAAGAATTGCACGAGGAAAAGAAAGCATGGAAAAAATCCTAAAAATGTCCTGATTGAATGGGGACACAGAGCCGAAGACCGTACTTACGTACGGTCTATACCGCGTACTTGCCTGATAATAAAGGCGGATATTCGCTTAAAAAAGCATGCTTTGGAAACATGAATAAACAACATACTGGTAAACAACATACTGTCCACTTTCATTGACGCATCATCAAGCAAAAGTTGCCAAGCAAAAAAACATTGCCAACTGTCATTGATGTATCTGTCAAATAACGTTTACTCGATGCATCTCCAGTATACAGAATAATTTTGGCTGCAGAAAAACAAACAAAGCTTACAGTAGAGTAGCGAAAGAGTATATATATATATATATATATATATATATATATATATATATATATATATATATATATATATATATATATATATATATATATATATATATATATATATATATATATATATATATATATATACACACACACACATACACATATATATATATATATATATATATATATATATATATATATATATATATATATATATATATATATATATATATATATATATATATATATATATATATATATATATATATATATATATATATATATATATATATATATATATATATATATATATATATATATATATATATATATATATATATATATATATATATATATATATATATATATATATATATATATATATATATATATATATAATATATATATATATATATATAAAATTTTGGCTGCAGAAAAAGCCAACACAGCGTAAAGTAGAGTAGCGAAAGAGTATATATATATATATATATATATATATATATATATATATATATATGTATATATATTATATATTTATATTTATATATATATATATATATATATATATATATATATATATATATATATATATTTATATATATATATATTATATATATATATATATATATATATATATATATATATATATATATATATATATATATATATATATGTAATCATGTTTCAATTCTTTTATGTCATCGCATAGGACATACTGGAAGTAAACCTTGCATTATCGATGCACTCAGCACACGATACGGATGCATATGTTAACATTATTTACGCGACAGTATGCACCAAAAGTAATATTAAGCCGCATCCACACTTGTACTTAGCTACATTCAATTTCTAGCCTTCATTACTTTAAACCAGGGTTTCCTAAACTTGTTTCATTCATGGCCCCATTTATGATTACTAGTTTCCTGGCGACCCCGTATAAATATAATTGAAAGACACATAAATATGATTTGATGATTCATTTATTATACATATACATATAAAAATAAATAGTTTTAGAATTCGTTTAGAGACACACAAAAATCTAAAATAAAAAATCCACAAAAGTTGAAAAGTTGTCTGTATTATTTTTACAAAAATTATATGCCCTGTTTTTCATCAAAATTGCATTTTTTCAATAGCATAAATAAAAGAGAATTCTGACCGTCTTAGTTCAATAGAATATATTCGAACGCAGTCGTTGGGGGGGGGTAAATATTAAACCAAAATAAAAGGATAAACTTTAGTGAGAAGGATGTACCTATTTTTTATTGCATAACATATTAAATCCTGGTTGAATGTTTGACACTGATGGACGTAAGACCTCTTCAACATTTTTACTCATGAACCATATTCGGGATTGATATGTGTTAAATCTCAGAAAGTAACTTCACATAAATAAGTGGTGTTGAATGGCAGAAGAATGTATAATGCCATATCTACGATTGTGGGGAATTAAGTTCTAATTCTGTCTCATCCAGAATTCAGTCAAGGGCTTTTTTGGAAATTGTAGTTTTAAGTTCGAATGACTCGAAAGCTCAGCAACGTGAGTTTTAAGTGCCATGTGATCAATCTCAGTTAAATCAATACAAAACGGATTTTGAATCCAAGCTACTTTTTTTTAGATCAATATTTAATATAAAATATATACGGAACTAGGATTCTAGCGCTTTTAAGTGATCTACCATAATTTTTGCAATAAAAGTTTTACAATGATTTCTCTCGATTATAAAATTGTCGATTCTGGAAAATATTTCAAAATATTTTTTTTCTATCCTATCTTTCCAAATTTCAATATTTTTAGTAAAATTTTCAATTTTATCATTAAAAGTAAATATACCGCAATTCTTTTTTTGAAGAGACAAGTTGAGATCGTTTAATTTCTCAAATATATCCAACAAATAACACAGTTTGGATAGCCATAAGTCGTTTAGAAGAAAAGCAGCAAGTTCACATTGTCGTACGGTGTAAAAATATTTCAGTTCCGTCTTTTAGTAATAATAATCTTCTTAAACTTTGACCTCATAACAACCATCTTACTTCTGCATGTAATAATAAAGTTGTATAGACGGAATCCACATCCTTACAAAGATTTGAAAATAACCGACTGTTAAGGGCATGGCCCTTAATAAAGTTTATGATCTTAACAGCATTCTGAAGCACATCGTTCAATTATGGTGCTATTTTTTTTGCTACAAGGGCCACTCGGTGAACAAGGCAGTGAGTAAAAGTTACATGGTCATAATGAGTAGCTGGAAAAAGTGGTTTAAAACCAATGTTTTTGCTCGCCATCGCTCTTGCACCATCTGTGCATATTCTACAGCAATTTTTCCATTCTTGACCTTCAGTCTTTAAAAATTCATCAACTTTACAATATGTGTCTTTACCTGTAGTATGTTATAAATTTTTGACTTTAATATTTAAATATTTGACTTTAATATTTAAATATTTGACTTTAAAATCTCTTGCGACCCCATGATTTTAGAAAGGCCTGCTTTAAACCAATCAGAGCTGTTTATAAAAGACTAAGCAAATTATGATTCGTTATAATAACAATAGGCTATACGAAAAATGTGGTTCAATACCGCTCTCTAAGGCTATAATGAAAGAAAGGTTTAGGCGGCTAGGGCACGTTGTAAGGATGAATTATAACAGATTGGCGAAGATTGTCCTTTTGGGCCAACCGTTTAAGGCTAAAATAAGAGCAGGTCGTCCTCGTGTGGACTAGGAAGACGTCATAAAGAAATAGTTTAAAGGAAATGGGAACTTCATGGGCGAGCTTAAAAAGGGAGGCTTTGAATATATTGGGATGGAGGAGGAGCGTGAGCAGCTGTGCTGGCCTCAGGCGGTTTGGTGCTGCGTTGAGTTGTTAGTAATAGTAGTAGTAAAGTATGATTCGTGAATAATCATTATGCCTGGACACTGATGTTTAGAATAGAACGCTATTGAACTGGACTTTAAATTTATATATAGATCAAACAAAGTAAAGCTAGGTAGCGCAAGAAAATCTGCACATATAATGCTAGGCCCCGTTTTTGGAACGTCTCGTTACAGTAGTCCATTTGCTTAGGCCCATATTTAACTTTATTTGGACACACAGGTAGGTAGGCAGACCAGAAATCATATAGGAAGCTGATCCGTGAACGTACGAAGCAAAAGACCCTAAAACGACCGACGAGACCATACTTCTATCAAGAGAGTCGATTAGAGTAAGTGACTTACTGATGTGTATTTTTAATTTCACTAAAGGGTTTTCTTTGGTATTTTTAACATTCCAACTGGTTCCCTGCTATCACCACTCATTTTAACTCCTGATCTAAATTGATATTCTCATGATAGATCTACTGTAGGGAAGAGGAGTTATTCAGAAACAGTTTCCCAAAAGTCGTATATTCTAGTGTTTAAAGAAGAAAAGTTTTATAGTTTATGTTAAGCAACCTAAGGTACATTCTAGCTCTTCCTAAGATTTGACATTTCTAAGTGAAAATATGCAACTAAATAAAAAAACAAAAAAAAAAACAAAAAAACTAAGTAAAAAAACAAAAGAGCTGTATCTCTCTTATATACAACCAAAAACCACTGAAAAAGAATCTATCACAAAATAAAGATAAATACTATTTTACCGCACGGAGAAACGATATTTATTTTTAAACCCTGATCCTAAACATAAGCGAACCAAAAAGTCGCTCAAAGGAGATTTTTCTCCGAGCAACGTGAGATTCAACTCGACTAAGAATCAAGATTTACATTAATAAGAAAGGTCAACGTACCTCCTTGTTCTTTTCTCGGTTCTTAGCCAGCTCTGTTGTAGCCTGATTTATTAAGAGCTTTCCCTCAGAAGATTCTAACACTTCTTCATCTTTTACATCTTCATCTTTTTCCTGCTTCTGTGAAGAAATGTCCAGCAGGCTCCCAGACAAAGTAACTTCTAACTTACCCTCTAGAAAATAAAAATAATGTAATAACAACAGCAATAACATAAAGGTACTGCAAAATTCCAGCCAACGCAACTCCTAGCTTTCCCGACAAAATAATAATATATATATGTATTAAAAAAAGAGCAGTCAAAACAAAATTCTTGGAGTTTTGATTAAGATTATATATTTCACAACGATGTTTGTCATCATAATAAAGAATACCAACCAAAGTTATTCTCATAAAAAAAAAAAAAAAAAAGGCACTAGAAAGCAAATTACCATGCTTAGGTAAAAATATGAGCTTAATATTTCAAATATACGGGCCCAACGACGAACCTGTTACAGCTTTTCTGAGGTTTGCAGTCATTCCATAGTGAAATTTTATCATGCTGTAGAGGTAGAAGCTCTTCAGGACATCAAATTCATGACCGGTATCTATTCTTCGTAATCTTGCATAGAATTTGCTACTGCTGAATAAGTCTGGAGATTTATTCTTGAGCACAAAAATGGATTGATATTTAGATATGGATGTTTGAATTTGATGATGATGAATTTAGACAATCTAAGACTAAATGTGCGTCTAATATGTGCGTCTAAAATTATCACTTGATGTTCTTTTCTTTTTTTTGCGTTGAGTCCGTTTTGACAATAGAAATACCACATTTCTACGTGGGACCCTGTCTATTTGCTCCTGTAACTGTAAGTAAAATTCATCTGAGTCACTAGTATCTCCGTCACTCGGTTCTACAGAAGCATATACTACTATAACTGATAACCTGAACTTTTTAGTCATAAAATGAGCAATTTTTCTTCTATTATTAATACCTTCCCAGCCTAAACAAGACTTGGCAGCTTCCTTATTCATCATGAGCCCTACTGCCTGTCTATGTACCCCATCCTTCTTTCCTGAGTATATATATTCTTTATCACCTAATTTCATGCTTCCTACCCCTGGGATATGAGTTTCTGCAACTCTTAATAATTCGAAGCATCTAAATTCGTAAGTCCAAATGCCGATACGATAGTTGTTTTTTAACGTCGTAACATTCCAAGTTGTAATTTCGTATTTCTTAAATCACTGCAATTACAATGGCTTCAGGAAAAACAATGGTCAAAGAACCGGTGCAGGACTGAGAAGGTCCACCCGAATGCCACTACGAGGCCATGCAAGCAGGATTTTTCTGTCGAGGATAGGAATTTACGACGGAGCGGAGACCCCAAACCGTCAGATAACACCGGAACAGCACCACTTTTTTATACCCAGTTTATCCCCGTCAGGGCTATTATAAAACAGCCCTAACATTAATCTATTGTTTGTTGAAATTCTGATAAAATTCTCTTAACTGGCAGTATTTCCCGTCTTTTATCGTTTTTTTTTTATCCTTCTTCAAAATTATTACTCATTATTACTCAGCATTATTAATCATTATAATTTGATTACCATGACTTTATTATTAAATTTTTGCATTAGATTTCATCATTACATTACATTACTGTTTAAATAAAACCTTTGAAATATGTACTATCAGTGGCTTACGCGCCCTTGTTAATAATTTTGTCTTTTGTTAAACTTTTTCATTATTGCCACATTATTTTTAAAATGTGCGTCATCAGTGATCAGTATACATTGCCAGTTACTAGTGGGCTACCAAAAGTTCCAATAATGTTATTGAGTCTGACAAACAATTGGTAATTGTTATGGATTTTTGCAGAGTTTTAGTAAAGTCAAAAAATTTAGGGAGACAATTATCCTCCCATGGGAAGATCTAAAGGTACATTTTGTAATTTTTGGAAAAACATATGAAGTTACAGGGTCATACACGATTAGGGGTTTAATTTCTGTTTGTTTTAGCATTCGTCTATTGATCTATAACAGTATTTGTTATCTTTAAATTTGATTTGATCGCTCAGTTTAGTTTCTGTTTATTTTGACTTTTATTTATTTATTAAGAGTAATGTGGGTTCCTTTTAAATTTGAATTATTATGGAACTATTGCCGCTCGTTTTAGGATTTAATATGACTCTTTGTTTTTCCTTTAAATATTTTTGATGATATTCTTAAAACAATCGCAGGAAAAAAGCCTCAAGAACCAATGTAGACTGGCAACCCTGTTTACCTGATAGGTTGCCTTCTCCACGAAATGTACAACACACACATTTTAAGCCCCAGTCCCTTGAGTAAACACGACTTGCATAAGAAGCATTATGCTGAAATAAGAAATACTACGTACCACTAACTAGATCTTTTATTTTCTCGGCGTCCACAGCAAGTACGAAAACAGACGGGATAATTACATCGTCTTTTCCATCTCCTGACATTGAAAACAGTGTTGCCGGCCGTTGCACAGATTCAACATTGTCATAATCTCCAACTATTACCCCAACAGCACCGAAAGCCTGAGCCTGCCTCACCTGAAGAAATGAAACTAGGTAAAGAAATAGGAAAATGTATAATTATCAGCTATAGTGTCGGGTGTCCATAAAGCATTTCTCTTATTGCCAAGGGGCAATAAGAGAGACGTTGCAAAAGAGACAAAAAGACAAAAATACAACAATATGCCTGGTGGAGGCGTCCTTTTTCGCAAGGGGTGGACTTATGGTCTCCACGGTCGATCGTTAAAATAAGTCCACGGGGAGATTTACTTGTCCACGGGAATTGATGCAAAAGAGATGTTGTGACCTTGTATCGGATGCTTGAGATTAAACCGATTTTACATTGCAGATTTAAACCAGGTATTTTGTGGTTATAGTATCCACAAAACTGAAAATATCAACAAATTAGTATTACTACTACTAACAACTCATTGGAGCCCCAAGCCACCTGAGGCCAGCCAAACTGCATATACTCCTCCCCAGATTAATCAGTTCAAAGCTTCACTCTTTATTTCCTTCATGATGCTTGGATTTCATTTAAATCTTTTCTTATGACGTCCACCTTCCCATTCTGGGAAGATATACTTTCACAAATGAATGACCACAATCAATTTACCAAAATCGTAAGACATAAGTTATCTAGAGCAAGCCACGGATAACGAAACAACGATCATTCATGACTCAATATTCTCAACATCTTCTATCACACTGTTTAAAAGTTCCTCATTGCTATTACCGGCGATTCGGCCTCGTGAACCTTAATATAGTTAAACCTCTGTCGTCAAACTTAATTCTTTCTGAAAACATAGTTGACTACCACATTATTGATTATTCTTAAAGAATATTAAATATACCTAGAAATACATATTCTGTTGAGAAGACATATATTCAACAATAGATGACATCTAAAAACACGAAGAAGAAGAAAAGGAAGATACGTTTTGAAATACTTCACCATACCGTACTAGGTAGTCATATTAGAGATATAAACGCCTTTCGCCAAATTCAGTATGATTTCTTTCCTTAATTATATTGTTGTTCTAACAACTTATCTCATTTTTTTCCTGTAAACTGACACCTCTCCTAGGACCCCTAGGGCCAATGATTAAGGGTTAAAATAGCATTAGTACAGCAAATGACACGAATAAGCACCCTTATACCATTAAAAGCACGAGACACTTAGTCGACAATAATTAAAATGCCCACGGAGCTGATTAATAAACCGACAGATACCAACATTCAACTAGTGTAATCGCCGATCTGCCCCCTGTCAAATACCCTTCCCAGCGCAATTCTTGGAAGTGCTTCCTACGCGTTTCCAGACAGTGTGTTTAGAGCTGTTCCTCCGTCGAGGGCCCCATCTACAAGTGGACAGAAAGAGCCACTTTTTAAGCATTACCGGTTTTCAAGAAGCCCGCAGCTGATTCACTAAATCCACATTTCTGAATCAAAGAGAAGAAAAACAGCGGCTGTTTCGCAGCACTTCGGTATAAACCTCAAATATAAACCTACCTGACGTGAATGTAACATCCTATATTTTCAAAATGCACGATATAATTATCAAGAAATGAAAACCTCTAATCAGGGTCGTATACAGGATTTTTTTTTCGGGGGGGGGGGGGGGGTACAAAAAACTTAAAAACGCATGAAAAATTTTTATATTCATTTTAATACTTTTTTACGAGTCGGAAAAATATTTCAGAGGGGGGGGGGGTCAAACCCTCTAACCCCCCCCCCCTGGATACGCCTTGTCGCTGAGCAAATTTTAATGACGGAAAGACTTTAGGAACAACAGGTATATCCTTAAGTTCCTAATTATTAGATCAGAACTAATAACCCTAAATACTATCCTTTATATTAGTCGCAAACTCTAGCTGGCCAATGCCTTTGGCATTCAAACGTGTTTTAAGGTTGACCGTTGGATAAACCATTAATTAAAGTCGTCCAAATTTCATTAAAAGCTTCGAATAGAATTGCATCGTTCATTCATAGTCAGATCTCGTCCGGAGGATGGGCACAGTTCTAAAATAAGGGGGATGTTTAGTAAAATATTGCTTTTAAGATGTGTTCAGAACCGTTTTTAATCGCCTTTTTTTGAAGGTCAAGTTACAATTTCAAAAAAAAAATTCCAGGGTTCAAAATTTTCTCAGCAAAAAATGCTGAGAAAATTTAGTCGCAAGAACTTCAGCATTATAATTTGCCGTGGAAGATTTCGCAACAGCTGTTGCTGCAGCATATTTTGGTGGAGCAGTCCTGCGCAGAAACCTTTGCATGGTCCTAGTCTCAACCAGGAATAGGGTTTCTATTTCTTAGAAAAAGCTTTTATTTTTCGTCTGTCACAACAAGAATACCATTTTCATACGTATCTTTTTTTCTTTTTATTAATCAATAAATAAGATTTTTAAAATACCAATTAAAGCATAGAATAAAAAATTAAGAATTTGGAAAATATTCTTGTAGCTATATCAAAAATCTGAACAGAACTAATCATTGTAATCTGTCAACAAAGCTTTAAAAAAAGGAATTATTTTGCATGTTGACAAACGGTCCACGTAACGCTAAGTACCGCTCTCATAATTCTAGGCCTTCGACCGGGATTGCTATGCGTGGTTCGGGGCAAACCATTTGAGAAGCACCCAACAAAGCTTTAAGGTTCAATTAAACCAAACTTCAGCAGCATTTCATGAGGCATGCAACTCTTGAAGCAATGATGCAGCATTTACGTCCCCCACTATGTCGACAATGACAATAAATCGGAATTTTTCAATTCTAAAATCAACAATAAACAACAGTGGATAAATTTCTGACAACACTGAAATTAAACTAACAATTTTAAAATACAATATAGCTATTCAAAATACCTTGTCTATGAACATGCATTGCCCTCTTAATACAAAAACGATTTTATTTTTCATCGCATGGCCATTTGTAAACGTTTGGCATCCTTCCAAGGGTTCTGCAATCAAAACCTCTCCATGGACCTAGAATAGGAAATGATATTAAATAAAAAAAAAATTTGGTCTGTTCATTTTATTTATTTATTTTTTGCAACGGATATGGAATCAAAGAAGAAGGTAAACTCTCCTAGACTCGGAGTATGCAGATGATTTGACTGTCCTATATGAATATATTAGGGAAACGAATGAATTCTTGGCGGGATTGGGAGTTCAGGGTGGAAGAATAGGTTTAAAAATTGATGTTGAGAAGACTAAGTCGCTTAGACTGGTAAAAAGTGAAGATGAAAAGGTGGCGTAGGGTAACGAGAAGATCAATCAGGTGGATAGCTTCACGTAGATTCAATAGAGAAGAAAGATGTAGAATATCCTGGGCTGAGGGTGTTTTTTCACAATTGAAAGACGTTTGGAAGAATAAGAAGATAAGCCAGTGAACAAAGATTAGAATATTAGAAGTTACAGTAATGAAACTGGTCATCAAAATATGGGCGCTTCAGAAGACGAGGAAGGGTTTTTTTTAGATGTTTACCAGAGGAATTGCATACGGATAGTTTCGGCTGCCAGTTTGACTGACCGCATTTCTAACAACCAGCTGTACAATATATGTGATTTTAAGAAACATTCTAGGGCTATAATGAGAGAAAGGTTGAGATGTCTATGACACGTTTTGCAGATGAAGGATGGAAGATTGCCAAAGATTGTCCTTTTCGGCAATCCATCTAGGGCCAAAGAAAAAGCAGGTCGTCCCCGGATGAAAAGGGGTCGTAAGGGAGTATTTAAAGAAAATTTGAAATTAATAGGAGAGGGTAAAGAGGGGAGCTTTGAATAGATTGGGATGGAGGAGGAAAGTTCGCAGCTATGTTGGGTTCAGGTGGTTTGGTGCTACAGTAAGTTGCTAGTAGTAGTAGTAGTAGTCTATTATAGAGTTAGTGAGTGTGAGATTCCTTTAAGCTCCCTGAAAAATACATCAGAGTTATTTTTTTCGAGGAAGTGTATTAGTAGTTGAAGTGTCCTTTTTGGGGATGGGGGCGTCTCAAACACGCTAATAGGCGTTGGGACCTATTTTGATATTGTTAGTATTATACACAGTTTTGTTTTGTCATGTTAATATTATATGGAGATTTCTATGTTTTTTGTGACTCCTTTGTTAATAAAAAAAATCGCTTTTTAACGCAACCTCATTCCAGACACGAGTGCAACCATTTCGTACTCCGGTTGAAATTAGGTTTGTGGTGAATTTATAAATGATACGACCACATTTCGGTTACTAATAGAAATGAGTAAAACAAAAAATGTATAGATCTGGAGTTGAAAAGGGGCTTTTGAATACATGGCTATATTTATTTAACGTGAAAGCATTAAAATAAGAAAAAACACATTTACGCCCGGCACGAAGAAATTATCCTCAGGGTTTCTATACCCGATGAATGCACCAAAATTAATTTGCTCCAAAAACATGTACATACCCCCCACAATTCGTTTTTGTTACGTAGTCGAGACCAGACGCTAAACTACTTTTTAAGTAGTTAAAAAGCGGTTTAATTACTTTTTGTTTAATTTAAAATTATTTAAATTTGTTAAAAGGGTTGGGTGCGAAAATGGATGCCATTACATTGTATAATAACGGCAACAGAACTAAGCAGTATGTCCAACTTTTTTCTCTTTCCTTTTCTTTTGCTTACTATATGCAAGCAAAATTCAATATTTCAAAAACTCAATATTTAAAAAAGTATTGTCTGAGAAGCGAGTATTTACCCTATTTAGTCTGTATCCCTAATCCAATCAGACATTTAAATATACATAGATAGATGATTTGTTAAGCTAAAAAAAAAACATAAGAGAGAGTAGCAAGTAAACAAAACAAAAAGAAAAAGCAGAACACATACAAATTATGATTAAAGAAAACTGAACAGAAACATCAGGAAAAAGACAAAATATCTCAAAACAATGGCTTAAATTATTAAGGGCTGGCTGGCAGCTTCCAAATACTGGCAAAAACACATCTATGCCTCGCAAGGGCATCAATTGGACGGGGGAGGGATTAGGAGAGCAATTTCCCCGTTTTGTATTTTGTTCAATACCCTTTATTGTATCATCATTGAAAGATAGCAATTTTTGCTTACACCTAAATTTTTTTGAATTAGCGAATTAGACGAAAATTTAAAGAGGGGGAATGTATTTTTCAAAATCTAGGGGAGAGATTTACCACTGTTTTAATTTTTTCAAGAAAAATACCAAAAAATAAATTTTTCAAAGAAAATTCTCCGCAGATAGGCATTTTTCAAGATCGAGCGGAAAGGTTGCAAATAGATCTAAGGGACATACTCCCCATCCCCCCCCCAATTGACGCCACTGTCTCTTGTATTTAATCGGTTCTCAAGATACTTAGAGATTTCGTTTTTATGTATCTCTTTTTCTTATATATATATAAAAAAAAAAAAAAATCGGAAATTGTATGACCTTGAAATATTTGCGACCAATTGAGTCAAACAGATATGTGCCCGTAGAGGCTTTAAAAAAACTTAGAAAACTAAGGGGGGAAGTGAAACTATAGAGAAGATGGACTACCTTATATCCTTTACCAAGTTGAGGACCGAACTGAGCGGGACCAGCTTTGAGATGTACTGAGGACCCGTTCGAACTGAAATACACGATTTTCCCCTCTTGGTCTTCACTGACTTTACTCAATTCCACAGTTTCTTGCATGAACAATAGACCTTCTCTTGCGTCGTCAGGTGATTTAGCCTACGAAATAGGGAAAAAATACATTGCAAATCTAATAAAATATGTCACCGGATTCGATAGTGGCACAAATCGGCTAGTCTACTAAATCCCAATCTTAGCTGGTGTAGCGGCTTGTTTTAATTGACGAATGAAGGGAATAGGCATCCATCATTTTGGGACAATAAAGTAAATAAGGTGACTAGTACTACACTGGTCATAAGTTATTTAGTTTAACAAAAAAAGAATAAATAAATAAATAAAAAATTAGGACACTCTAAAATACTAATACGCACAGTAAGTCACGTGTAAACAAAAAGAATAGTTGCGTGTAAATTAGTCCATTTTTGATAGATAAATACTATTAATTTTATACGTGGCCTGTGGACTAACTAAGAGGCCATTGCAACACCGAGCCGCATAAGGCCAACAGAGCTGCAAACGCTCGTCTTTCACCGTCACATTTTATAAGCTTAATTGTTTACCCTCTCTCATGAAGTTCTAGCTCCCTTTGGATCCGTTCTTTTGACCTCTTTCAACCTTATTTGGGGATGACTTCTTTTATTGGCCGAAGATGGATTGCCAAAAAGCATAAAAGGTCAGGAATTCCATAAAAGGTCATATATGATAAAAGGGCATAAAAGGTAAGGAATTGCCAAAAATGTAACAAAAATGAAATCATCGAGAAAAAAAACAAATAAAATTTAAAGCTAGCATCAGTAGCAAGATCATTAATAAATCATTATAACTAATGTCATCATACAGTTTTTACTACTAGTCGAACAGTTATAAAATATTCTAAAGCAGAGATGATCTTTTCTTACCGCCTTATGGGTGGTCTTAAGTACAGAATAAAGGTAATAAGCATCCGTCGTTTTGGGCAATCACGTGAATAAGGGGAATAGCACCCCTAATCAAACAATATTTTATTTTTCTTAGTGTTCAAACAATGCTCAGTTACAGGCCCAGAATGGATAACGGTTTGTAAGTAGAGCAGGGCGAGTAGAGCAAGACTTATACTCCCGATCAAGAAAGACAGCCGATCTCTTTAAAAATAAATTAAGAAAATTATTAACTGTTAATAGCAAAGTCATTGACTTTCTTTAAAAAATATTAAGTAAAGCGCGACTAAGAATTTTTAATGAATCACTAAGAAATTTCTCTCAAACCCAAACATAAACTTATATTTTAACCATAGTTATTCTCTCTCAATCGCGTAATTTAGACTACAGGGGTAGGTTCAAAAAGTATGGGAAAATAAAAGGAGACAAATCTCCGGCACGTAAAACGTGGATACAGGTCTAATACAAATCAAAATTCCTAGTGCCACTCAAAGTACAAAATTATCCAGCATGACAATGCAAGGGGGTATCCAGGATTTTCATTTAGTGGGAAGGAGGGTACAAAGAAAATTAAAAATGCGCATCAAAAGTTTGTTTATATGCATTTTTGTTATGTTTTTATGAGCCGGACAAAAAATCCGTAGATTGAGGCCAAATTCGGTACCCCCCCCCCCCGCTGAATACGGTCTTGACCATGTTCAAGGTCGTAACAACAGGTGGAATCTAGTAAAGAAAGACCTCTAGCCCAAAGTAACCGAATATTTAAAAATACATTAAAAAAATGATTTAGTGTTGTTGGTGTTTTTTTTTTTACTTTCTTTGCTGGACAGTAAATGATTCAACAATACGGGCAATTGAAAATCAAATGGGAATTTTGTTTATGTGAACATTGTGAATTCCCCAATGGCCCTTACAGTTTAGTACGGTATACATTTCTTGAATTGTAGTAGACTGCAAGTCAAGCTATCTTTACTTAATGTAAAAATCATGTTTTTGGTGATAGTATCCAGTATATTGCTTAAGGCATTTACACGAAATTTAAGCTCCGTATGTAAAACGGTGGCCGGCGTTTACCGCCCCCCCCCCGCGGAAAATAACCCCCCGTGGAAAATAACCCCCCGTGGAAAATAAGGCTTTCCAAATTTGAGAGTTTTATTTAAGCCTTTTCTGTAGGGGGGAAAGCATTTTGGTACTTGTGTATTATACGCCACTCACTCAAGTTTACATTGTGTAAAACTCAAGAACAAACCCGTTCCTTCGTTAGCTTTTTTTTTCAGTTTAGCGTGAGACATGACAAAGACAAGCGACAGAATAGATGGGAAATATAATTCGGGCTATATATTTGCAAATTAGGGGGGGGGGGGTAAAGTATTTGGTCAGTTTGAGGTCAGAAAACAATTCTTACTTCATAATATGCAGAGTAATTTTACCCAAAACCTTTTGCGTGCAGAACCGCTCTACTTTACCCCCCACCCACCCCCTAATGTGCAAATATATAGCCCAAATTTGTTTCAAAAATAACGAAGAAACAAATGAAAAGACTGGATTTTTATTGAGTTTTACCCCGCACGATCTTGGATAAGTGGCTTCTAGCACGCCATTACCGTATTTTTTTACGGAGAGAGAGTTGGATTTCCCGGTAACATTTAAAAACGATCAGAAATTAAATTAAGACAAAAGTTTTTTTTCAAATGAAAGTAACGAGCAACATCAAAACTTAAAACGAACAGAAGTTATTACGTATATGAAAGGAGTTGCCCCTTCCACAAGACCTTGTTCTTTACGCTAAAGTATTGACTTTTTGTTCTAATTCTTTGAGAACGATTCCTGAAACATGATGGCGTTTAATTAGAATAATAAGCTTTGTTTGAAAATTCTACAAAAAAAAACTTTAGCATACAGAGCGAGATCTTGAGGAGGAGGCAACCCCTTTCATATACGCAATAATTTCTGTTCGTTTTTAAATAATACCGGGAAATCCGGCTCTCTCTCCATGAAAAATCTAAAATCCCGTAAATACAACACAACAAAAATTTGAAGGATCCGTAGATCACAATTTCAGTTGCCCTCAAGCATGATTAAAAAAAGGAATATCCACACAATCTTGCAATTTTTGACACAGGTTTGTATGATTTTCACCGAATTTATTTCTATTCTGTGTTTCTATTTTCAAATGTAAAATTTTGGCATATACACCTTGATTTTAGTAAAATAATTGGCTATTAAACTTAAACAGACTAAAGAAATACATTATATTTCTTTCAGACTACATACATTACATACATTATATTACAGACTAAAGAAATACAATACATTATATATATATATATGTATATATATATATATATATATATATATATATATATATATATATATATATATATATATATATATATATATATATATATATATATATATATATCCAGACCCCCCCCTCCCCCTAGAAAAGGTTGAATGAATAAAATCGGATTATTATAACTTATTACTGCGTAAGTTCTGACTTAGAAACTTGGCTTCATAAGGTGTCTTGTGCTTTTTTCTTCTTTCTTTATTTTTACAGACTGACAGGATGATTCCCCTCTCGCTGTACAGCCTAGGGGAAGTCCGGTGCTGTCTAATCTTCACTTTTTATTCGTCAAGTCCATATAGAATCTCTTTTTTATAAAATGCTTTCAAATGTCCATAATTCTTCCAATTTTCTGCAAAAACTCTATGAAAAGACCTGTGATAACACAATTATCTTCTTTGCTTGCAAATCCGCCGAGTAATAAATTTAGGCCTGGCTGCCTTCTCTTAAGTCTAAAAAAAATCCACTATTTCTCGACTTTGTTCTTCACTCTCACGGCATTCTATTAACAAGTTTTCAATCGTCTCTAGGCTCTCACATTTGGGACAATTGTCACTTTCTCCCCAATATCTTGCTTTTTAATATACGACTCCTGCATGGTTTGGTCGAAGGCGGAATATTTTCTTTGCTTCAAATCTATTTAATTCTTCATACAATTTTGTTTCCATTTTCCTTTGATTTTTCACATTAACAAACAAATTTCCAGTCGAATCCCTGTTTGATAGAAAGCCTTCTTGGTTCAATTCTTCAATTACTTTCCCGAGCAACATATATTCTTGAGGGGTGTCCAATTCATCCAAACTTATTCCAACTTCAACTGCAGACTTAGCATACGTGTCTGCAATTTCATTCCCTATGATTCCAGTGTGAGCGGGAATCCACTGAATGAAAACCTTCTTCTTTTCCGTTTCTGCATATAGCTTAATTTAGCACTTTATGACTTCTCTACTTGGTTTTGGAATGATGTTAGCAAGGGCGGATCCAGGATTTTTTTTCGGGGGGGTTTTTGACTCAGTTTTCGACTAATTTTACTGATTTTACCTAGGTTTTACTAATTTTCGACTCGGTCAAAATTTTGGGGGTGGGGGGTTCAAACCGGGTAACCCCCCCCCGGGATACGGCCTAGGATTTTAGTTTTTTTAATAGCTTGAATTGCGCTCGTTAAATCGGAACATATTACAAATTTTTCTTCTTCACATTGTTTAGTAAATTCTAAGGCCTTTGTAATACAATATACTTCTGCCTGAAATACACTGCATTCGGGGGGCAATTTGAATTTTCTTGATATATTTTTCTTAGGGCACCAAAATGCTATTCCAACATGCTTAGTTTTTTTTATCAACTTTAGATCCATCAGTTAATAGTGTGATGTATTCTTCATATTCATTACTCATCAGCATACGAAATGCCATTTCTTCAGTTATATTTGGTTCCACTTCGAATTCCAAATTCGATAAATTTGGAATTCCAATTTTCCTCCCATGGCGGAGTAACTTCTATTTTACTCATTCTCAGCATTTCTGATAATTTGATTTCTACTCCTTGTCTTCTACATATTTCTAAAACTTCTTCCATATAATTAAATTGATCTCTGGCTTTGCATGTGTTGGCAGGTACTTGCCGTCCAGGTTTAATAATTTTCGACTTGACTGGGTTTAACAGACTGATCAATTCCAGTTCAGCTCCACCATGTAGAGTAATATTGGTCCCACTTTTTCTCACTATCATAACTGATTAAAGAAGTTTTATAAATTACTCTATGTGATTAAAGACAAAAAAAACTTGAATAATAAAAAAATTATACTTCTTTAAATGATTTTTTCTCGTTACTCGTCATAAAGAGTGTTATCTTATCTAAAATGATTTGCAGTTGTTAATGATGGTGGCGCAATGACAGAAGGGATGAACCTATTCAAGGTGATCCGTTATTCAGCCTATCTTCTCTCTCTTAATGGCCTCAATTGGGGGCAACAATCACCTCCCAGATTTTGGAAAAAGTCCAATTAAAAAAAAGTAAATAAAAACTGTCCTTCCCCTCTAAATCTCCCTTTTTGCGTTCGATTATTTCTCCATTCAGAGAAATCACCACTGCCCCCTGCTTTATCTTATCTTATCTGAATCTTTTCTTACATATTTTACATATCAAATTTATTACATATCAAATGCAGATAGTCAAGGGGCATGGGTTGTATAATATTTTTTTCTTCATATTATTGGGGGGCAAATTCCCCCCCCCCCCCAAGACGACGCTCCAGCTCATTCTCTATATTTTCATGAAATGACGCCACTGCTCTCTATAAGAAAATTACTTAATTTCCAAATTGGCTAGAGTTTTTAATTATTATTGTACATCCCATGCATCAATTAAACCCCCCCCCCCTCTCCTATAGATCTATTTGGGTTTCAAAAATTACTTTCTCGATACGGAAATGTTTCCCAGGGGAGGGGCTTAAATTCGACCAAAAAACTTGAAGCATAAGAATTATATAAAAAAAAACTACAAGGAAAAATCTTGACATTTCTCAAGGAGCAAAGGCTCAAAATTTGCACCCTCTTCGTACCTATGACAGAAACTATTTTTTTAACGACCTAAAAACTTACCAATTGAGGAGAGTGGAGTAGCTGTATCTTTCCATCAGATAGTACGATGACAGTAATACCTATTTCTCGTAGCAAGGTCAAATGGTCAGGGTTGTTGGGCTGAAATTAAAATAAATAAATAAACAATAAGGAAATAATTTAAATAAGTGTCAATAGGAAATAGAAACACTTTAAGCAAGGGAAATTAGCATTGGGTCATGAGATAACAAACAACTTTCTATTGGCTGAAAAAAGGAATGATTTTCTCCAACAGTAATTTGTTGACAACAGTCAACCGGATTTGATGTTTCTGTGCAGTAAGTGTTAAGCGTTAAGCGAGCATAGTGCTGAGAATCGAAGTAAGGTACCAAGTGGAATTATTTTCACATAAAAGAGAAGGTATGTAAATTTTCAGAGATTTTTTTACCAGCATTAAAACTGGCAAAATTTCTCTAAACTTGGCCAATTTACGCCATATGTAAGCCTACATGGACAAGAGTATATGTTCTGAGTATTGAAAATTTAATCAGGTATAAAAAATAAAACTGTCTTTAAACCCTTTATTATGACTTCATCCCATCCAGGGCGAACGGCTTTTCGTTTGGCCACAGATGACCGAAAACCACACTACTTGAAAATCGCTTACCCTTCATTTGTAAAATGGGTTATCTGGATCTTTCTTTCATTAAATCTCTAAAACACAGAATTAAACTACTTTTTTCGTACGGCTTATTGCTTGATATACGGTCCAGCCAAACAGATATATCTTGTTTGGTTATCAAGGCATCTCAAAATATTTATTTTTTTCAAATCTGCTGTAACCCCATATCTTCCTGGCGGATGTTATTGTAATAAAGATGTTGATAACAAAATTTCTTTTTGCTCATAAACACTCCAGATTACTTTGATTCTACCATAAAGCTAGCTTTTTAAACGGCGGGTGTTTTGAGCTTTGCTTTGGCGAATACCCAGGGGCTTTTGGGCTATACAATTGCATCTATCTAAAAATTTTTGAAATATCGGTGGGTTTCATACACTTAACAGCATTTTGTGTTCATTTGTTTTAAAAAATTGTATCCCCTCCACTGGAAGGCATAGCTATGTGTATGCCTTCTTTGGGCCCCATTTTCTAGTCTCTTTCGCCTCCTGTTTCGAAAATCCAGTCTTGCTCTTTCCCTAGTCTCGGTATTTGTCCTATATTTTCCATATAGTTCATTATTTTTGCACTTTTTCTAGAAATTCTATTTCCAAGAAAAATTTCTGCAATCATATTTGTTTCGCCTATCCCACAAAAAACAGACTTAAACAATTTTTCATGTATTCTTACATGTTTTTTTGTTTCGTTTTTGGGGTACTGAAGTTTAAAAACTTGCTCCCCCTCTTTTCAAGATAGATTCCTCCATCAGGTGTAACCCGCTTCCCACCACTTGGTGTACATCTCTGAGGGCCACTGTGTACTCCAAAGCACCGCCACGCGTTGCCCATAGCGTGGAGCCGTTGCCCATAGGGCTACACGGATAAGATAATTGCTGACCATACATTTTTTACCTTCCGATCGTTCCGATTAATATGGAAAACATGAAAATTTGATCCTATGGCTGCAGGAGTTCAGAGGGCATTTTATTTCCCTCAGACCGAGTTCAGCACTTAAGAAGGACGCAAGAGTTATAAATATGCAATAGAATATATCCTCTCCTGAATTACTACAATGATCTGTTTTATGGAAATTTTATTTATTATTATCAACAACTGAAGCCTACCTGTACGGAGAGAAGGCCCTAGGGAAGAGATTCTGATTTAAACACTAGATTTTTATAAAAGATATCATTAGTTAACATTATCTCTAGTCAGGGGCAGATCCAGGATTCTTTTTTGGGGGGGGGGGGCAAAATAGGTTGAACCGATAAATAAAAAATTAGGGGGCGCAAAATAGGTTGCTCCGATAAACCTGCGTTATGAGCAAGTTTAACTAACGCAAACTTGGGTTAATTAAGTAAATTACACTACTTTAGACTACGTTAGGGGGGCGCCACCTCACCTCCCTGGATCCACCACCGTCTCTAGTCCTTTTTTGTTCGGTCATGAATTGCAAGAGCCTTGTTTCTCTAGCACAATTCTAGTTTCCTAACTTTTCTGTTTTTAAACTAAAACCTTGATTCCAAGTTGGAACACCAGATAAAGCAACAAGAAAACATGGATAAATGGAAATATCTACGCTCAGTAGACCTGTATAATCATGCGAGTTTGTTGTGACAGTGGGAGGGAATTTCTAGGACTGGCTAGAGGGTGGAAACAAAGACACCGTTCATACAATCTGTTTTAATAAATATTCTAAAAAGGATAATCAAAACTGGGATGTTTTATTTGTTTCATTTAATTTGCCTACTCTTTGCAGTATGACGTAAGACCTCACCAGGGCTGCCACTCATTTTTTGTTGCCACTTTAGATGACAAAATAGTGTCACTTTTGTATAAAAAGTGTCATTTTCCAAAAATTTGCCACTCGCGATGCTCAAATCGCTCGCGCTGCTACCAACAAGCTTTCAAATTGAAAATACTGGCCAATCCGCTTGGGATCACTTCCGCGCGGTTTGCCGCATATTTTAATTTTCAAACATGAAAAGTCGGCTGTAATGCCATCCATAAACTACAAAAAGGTAATATTGATTTTACTTAGGCAGTGCTGATTCTCCGTTTTGTACAGCAATTCCGCTCTTGTCAACTTTCAGGCCCTCCCCTTAAAACCCGCTAAAGCGCATATGGCGCTTCTGTATAAAATGGGAATTTGTCCCACAGAGTACTTTTTTCTCAAAAATACCACTTTTACTAAAAAGTGTCACAATAGTGTCACGTTTCCGAAAAAATGTCACTTTAGAAAAATATGTCAAAAGTGGCACAAAAGTGTCACCAATTGGAACCCTGGACCTCAGAAACATGTAATCTCCAAGAAAAAAATTTCTATGCCTGTGCCAGTTCTGGGTCCCAAAGGGATTGGTCAGTTATTTCTCTCCAATCCCCATTCAATGTGCATTTTACCTCCTAGTTTTGAAAATGTGGCCCTGAAGCAGGTAAACTAAATCCAACATGAAACTGAGTCGGCACAGTTGCGAGGTCTCTTTAGAATATAATAAGCCAAATTACAAAAATCAGTAACCCTGATTAGCCCTGAGTAACCCTGACAAGTTTAACCAATTCAGCTCATTTTTATCTAATTTTTTAGCCAAGTTGGACTCATGTCCATGGCACCAAGTTGGGTGCCAGGCACACTACCAACATTCTTATATTTGCATAATAAAGCGATTCAAATACTAATTTGAAGGTCTAAGCTCTTTTTTTAATTAAATTTCAGTCTCGTCTTTGCAAAATTGGAACTATGTCTTTGCATATAATGGTATAAGGAAATTTACATTCTCCAAGTTGGAAATTTCTCTATATCAAGATTATTCGTTCAAAGTTGTTGTATTCATCTGTTCCAAGGCCATATCTAGGAGGGTTAAGGGGTTTGACCCCCGCCCCCCAAAAAAACAAAAACATTTGTCTGACTCGTAAGACATACCCGACCAGAATCAAGCCCAGCACAATCTCGACCCCTGAAATATAGCCCAGCCTGCGCCTCATAGCCAGCGTCCCTTCAAAATAAGTTTTCCAAAATTCCTTTCCGTTTCTTATTTAGATTACAGAATTTGTTATTAGTATTTCTCCCATTCTCCTGGAAAAATACCAGCATATATGTGAGCTTACATGGGATTTCCAGTATGAAACGTAAAATAATTAGTTAATCCATTTCATAGCAGGCATAATTATTATAAGTAATATGCTGTTAGCATTTTCCTAGATATATTTGAATAATAATATACCATGTTTACTGAATTATCGAGCTAAACTGTCAAGGGCTTGAATAATTCAGTTAATTGGGTCAACAACGTCTAAGAAATGGCAGACTAGTAACCTACTTTCTCCCTGTAATATGCTTCCGGATAAAGCTTGTGGCACGGAAATCAGGAGATTTCAAGGGGCATGGACCAGATAAGTCCCAGTCGCTTCGACAGTTCGGTGTAGACAATTGCGGTTTCCGGGTATAAATAGACATAAGATAGGCCAAGGAAGTAAAACATGTTTTGATTTGTTTAGTACTTTAAGGGAGACCTGGCTTAACATTTCGGGATAATGAATTGTAAATAAGGAGCGACTCGGACCAATAGTAACCGAAACTCTAAAAAAGGAACTTTGATAACAACTAATACATCAAAGAATTAGCTTTTTATGCTGATTCCAAATATATAAAATTCAAAACCTATAATCCCGAGAAAACGTTTCTCGTTTTCGAAAAAGGGAGAAACATCCCTAAAATTTCAAGTGATCTTAATGACAATCACACTATCAGATTCAGCATATAAAAGAACCCTACAGTAGAGGTTTCAAGCACCTCTTTACAAAAATGGGGAATTTTGCATTTTTTTTTCCAGAAGAAAGATCACGAATGCGTGTTTATTTATATATGTAGCCTATATGTTATCATGAATGTCCGAAATTGGTGAATGTCGACCTTCGACGTTGAGTGTCCGAAATAAATCTTTTTTTCTCTTCAGATCCCCAGGGGTGATCATATCGACCCACTGGTCCTAGAATATCGTGGTAGGGCCCATTTGAACTGGAATTAAAAGTTCTATTGCCATTTTTAGGTGACCAGACAAAGCGGAGGGCAACTTAATCCCCCAAGGTCCCCGGGGGGAGGGCTGAAAGTTATGAACTTTACCCAATGTGTACATATAGTATTGGTTATTGGGAAGTATACAGACATTTTCAGGGGGAGATTTTTTCAGTTTTTACGTAAGGTTTGGTAGTGACAGGTTGGGTTAGGCTAGGTTATTTAACCCATTTCTGAGATATATAACCGAATCTAACCTAACTTTAACATTTACCATCAAAGCTTGCATAAGACTAAAATGGCTGATTCGTGAAGCTAGTTGAATCCAAGCAGAGAAAAATGAATTTCGGGCATTCACCGGTGAATGTCGACGTTAACCAGATATCGGACATTAAGTATTGGGAGTACTGAGTCCTAGAATATTGGAAGAGGGGTCATTTGAACGAAAAATAATAGTTATAGTACCCTTTTTAAATAACCAAGAACATTGGAGGGCATTGGTCACCCTCCCACGCCGTTTTCCCCCAATGACATCCGACCAAAATTTTGAGATAGTTATTTGATTCAGCATAGTTGAGAGGTCACATCTATTTCTTTTGGGATAACACGGACCAAGAGGAAAGGAATATAAGTTATGCAATTTGCCGATTGTTTACATATAATATTTGTTATTGGGAAACATCGGTAATTTTTCGGGGTGGGGGGGGGGGGTGGGGGTGGATTTCCAAAAGTGAGAATTTTACCTTGGGGAGGAAAGTTTCCGGAGAATCTTTATATGGGAGGGGGGCTGTAAGTTATGAAACTTGCCCATTGTTTACATATAGTATTTGTTATTGCAAAATATACTGAAATTTCTCGAAGGAAACCTTTTATGGAAGGGAGAATTCTCCACGGAGGAGGAAGGAATTCCGAGTATGATTCGAAAAACGATCAACTAATAAAAAAATTATTAAAAAAGTTAAAAAGTGAGATGAAAGTAAGAAGAACTTTCCAGGAGCAATTTTCAGCAAGGAGGGAAAGGACCGAGAGAATTTATCCAAGAGAGGAGGTATTTAAACCAGGGTGAGTTTTCTATGGGGATGATTTCTGTGGGGAGACATCTTCCTCAGAAATTTTTCACAAGAGAGGGGATGTAGATTTCCCGTCATTATTTGACAAAAAATCAGAAATTAACTAAAGATCTAAAGAAATCTTTCAGTTGAAAAGATTTTTTCAACTGAAAGTAAGGAGCAAACATTAAACGTAAAAGAACAGAAGGGGAAGGGACAGTCTCCTTTGTATCCGGAATAATTTCTGTTCATTTTAAGTTTCAATGTTGCTCCTTAAATTTGGTCGAAAAAAAACTTTTTTTTTTATTTACTTAATAAAATACAAAGAAGCGAAAAATAAAATAAACAATATCCCCTAAACTCACTGAAATGGTAGCTGAAAATAGAATCAGAGACACAAGCAAAGAGAGAAGCCTTTACGTCCGTGAACACACCCCATTGGAGCCAATTCAAAAAGAATGCAAGGGGGGGGGGGGATTTCAAGTGTTCTCATGAAGAAGCAAAAAAAGGTTTTTCGAAAGCATTTTGTTCAACGAAAACCAACAAAATATATTTATTTATATGGAGGGAGCATTTGTCCCCAGTTCCATCCGTCAAATTGGCAAATCTGCTCCACCCTATAATTTATTAATTTCTGTCGGTTTAACTTACCTCTCCCCCGGAAAGTAAAATTTTTGACCATACCTTATTTCAAGGATAATTGAATTTTCAAAAGCTTTAACCCACAAAAACAAATCTAGAGTCCCAAAGGGTTTTGTTCAGCCTTTTTCAAACAGTTCATGGCAACGAACTGTAAGTAAGGAGCAACCCGGTTCAATAGTAACCGCAACTCTAAAAAGCGGAATTTTGACACCAATAAACACATTAGAATCAGATTTTAATACTGATTTCAAATACATAAGTTTCATCAAGTTTAATCGTACCCATCAAAAGTTACTTGCCTGAGAAAATTTGTTTGACTTGCTAAAAAACACCCCCTAAAAGTTATAGAACCTTAATGAAAATCACACCATCAGATTTAGCGTATCATCTGCAAAAATGTGGAATTATGTGTTTTTTGCCAGAAGAAGGATCACGGATGCGTGTTTGTTTTTCCCAGGGGTGATCATATCGACCAACTGGTCCTAGAATATCGTGGCAGGACTCATTCGAACGGGAATTAAAAGTTCTAGTGTCCTTTTTAAGTGACCAAACAAAATGGAGGGCAACTAGGCCCCCTCCAATGCTCATTTTTTCCCCAAAGTCTCCCCGATCAAAATTTTGAGACAGCCATTTATTCAGCATGGTCAAAAATATAATAACTATGTCTTTTAGGATCTCTTAATCCCCAAAGTCCGCGGGGGTGGGGCTGAAAGTTATGAACTTTACCCAATGTTTACATATAATATTGGTTATTGGGAAGTATAGAGACGTTTTGAAAATGAAAAAGAGAGAAGCCTTTACGCCCGTGAACACACCCCAGAGGAGCCAATTAAAAAAAAATGCAAAGGGGAAGGGGGCAAGAATTTTAAAAGTGTTCTTATGAAAAAGTGAAAAAAAGGTTTTTCGAAAGCGTTTTGTTCAACGAAAAACCAACAAAATATATTTGTTTGTATGGAGGGAGCATTTGTGCCCAGTTCCATCCGTCAAATTGGCAATTCTGCTCCACCCTATAATTTATAAATTTCTGTCGGTTTTAACTTGTGTCTCCCCTGGAAAGTAAAATTTTTGACCATACCTTATTTCAAGGATATTTGAATTTTCAAAAGCTTTAGCCCACAAAAACAAATCTACGGTCCCAAAGGGTTTTGTTCAGCCTTTTTCAAACAGTTCATGGTAACGAACTGTAAGTAAGGAGCGACCTGGCTCAATAGTAACCGACACTCTAAAAATCGGAATTTTGATGCCAATAGACACATCATTAGAATCAGATTTTAATGCTGGTTTCAAATTCATAAGTTTCCTCAAGTTTAGTCCAACCCATCAAAAGTTACTTTCCTGAGAAAATTTGCCTGATTTTCGAAAAAAGGGGAAAACACTCCCTAACAGTTATAGAACCTTAATGAAAATCACACCATCAGATTCAGCGTATCAGAGAACACTCCTGTAGAATTTTGAAGCTTATTTACGGATGCGTGTTTATTTGCTTTTCTGTTTTTTTTTTGTTTTTTTTTCTCCAGGGTTGATCATATCGACCCACTGGTCCTAGATCGTGGTAGGGCTCATTCGAACTGGAATTAAAAGTTAAGTGCCCTTTTTAAGTGACCAAACAAAATGGAGGGCAACTAGACCCCCTCCCACGCTCATTTTTTTTCGCAAAGTCACCCGATCAAAATATTGAGATAGCCATTTTTTTCAGCATGGTCAAAAATATAATTACTGTCTTTTAGGATGTCTTAATCCCCAAAGTCCCCGGGGGGAGGGCTGAATGTTGTGAACTTTACCCAATATTTATATATAGTATTGGTTATTGGGAAGTATACAGGCGTTTTCAGGGGGGGTATTTTTTTCTGGTAGTGGGGGGTCAGGGGTTATGTGGGAGGATCTTTCCATGGAGGAAGTTTTCACGGGGAAGGGACATTGCTATGAAAGGGGCGCCGGATTTCCGAGCGTTATTTAAAATAACGATCAGAAATTCTAATTAACGGTCTTTGTGATTAAGGGGTCATTTAAAAAAAATTGCAACACAATTCGAATTTTAACGTAAAGAGCGAGGTATTGACTAGGGGACGAACCCCCTAATATACGTATTAAAAATATATGAATATAGAAGTTCGTTACGTAAGTTAATTCGTATGTTACGTATTTGTATTACTAATAAAAACGTTCGTAAATAAAATTTAACAACTTTCGTGAAAGCCATTAAACCAAATAAAAGTAAAATTAATATGCAATTTTTTTAATTATGCATGTACGGTGAGCCAAAATCAAAACCTGCACTAATTCAAAAACGATCAAAAATTAAATGAAAAAACAAGTTTGTTTTAACTGAAAGTAAGGAGTAATGTTAAAACTTTAAATGAATAGAAAATATTCTGTACATGGAATGGGCTGTACCCTCATCAACGCCTCGCTCTTTGCCCTAAAGTTTGACTTTCTCGCAACTGTATTTTTTTTAAACAACAAAAAACCTTAGCGTAAAGAGCGAGGCGGTGAGGAGGGAACAACTCCTTTCATATACGGAATAATTTCTGTTCGTTTTAAGTTTTAATGTCGCTCCTTACTTTCAGTTAAAAAAAACTTGTTTTTTTTATTTAGTTTCATACAATAATGCAGGAATACAGCTTGAAAGCAGCGCAGATTTAACTCTAGTTTCATACTAGTCTTATAATTTTTTTTTTAGGATCAAGTAAGGAATCAGCCCAAGAAAAATTAAAAATATTACCATAAATAGGCAAAGCCAATAGCAGTCCTGTAATAGGATTTTGCATAGTTCCGAGGCGATTCCTGACCCGATCCTCCAAAATCTAATGCTTTTCCAGGGCCTCCTATAAAGTTTCCATTTACCGTGTCCCAGGTTCAGTGTTTTGACGATCCTCTTCACCCACGCCCCCTTCTCCAAACATTTTTGCGGACGTGTTGGCAATCTAACATTCTTATTTTTCTCAGCCGGTAGCCTACTGATATTTCCTTGAGAGTGAAAATAACGAATAATTTATGAAAATACGTTTTATTTTGGCAGAAATACAAAAGCGAATTTCTCGATATTTTCCAGGAACTAATTATCTTTCAATATACAAACTGAATCATTAAGTACTAATCAATCAGTTGGTATGCATACTGATTGATTAACTTTCTCCTATAATCCTAAACTTTTTATATTTCCTTCTTTTTATTTCTTTTTTGTCTTTTTCATTTTTATCTTTTTTATTTTTTAATCTTGTTATATTACATAATTTATTATTTTATATTATATATTATATAATCTTACTACATCTTCTGATTATTTTTTGTACCTTTTTTTCTAGTTTTTTTTTCCATTATTTCTTTTTTTGCAGATGAACAATATGAATGCATTGGCTGGGTTTAGTCAATTGGCTTCACCAAATCAATTCACACTAACGCCACAAGTTCTATCCTCAACACAACTTCTTCCATCAACTTTCACGAAACGAAATAGTCAGCTACTAAGTCAATCCAAAGAGGAAGGCTCAGATGCATCTGCACGAATCCCACGAGATATCGTCATAGCTGAGTTGGATCGTTTTGCGCCACAATTTGCTTTAGATGCTGGTTTCTTTGACGATCGACGGAGGCGCAGACGTGAAGCAAAGAATATACCCTCAAAAGGCAAAAATCATCACTCACAAAGTCGTAACAGGGACAGAAAGAAACGAGACCTTATTTTTTCCAACACTCCACAAAAACAAAAGAGAAACACTGGCACACTGGCTGAACATATGTGGCGGCACCGACGTGGAGCAAAGAATGTATCCTACAACAGTAGAAATCATCACCTACGGGGACATGGCAAGAACAGTAGAAATAAAAGAGACGCTGTTTTATCTGATACTCTATATACTACGAGTGGAGACTTTAAGGACGGTCAAGATAACCAGATAAGAAATAGTGACAAACTGGTTGATTGTGAAACCACAGCGTTCGACGTTATAGCTGACGAGTATCAGCAGGCAACTCTTCACCATAGTTCTTCAGCACAAGCAAATTTGGCAGCTGATGCAAAACAAAGGGAAGAAAATATAAATAAAGCAGTCGACAACCAGTGGGCAGCGCTAGCAGGACCAGTACTTGACCTCGAAGGCTTGAATGCAGCCACAGCTCTTATTTTCAGTGCACTTGAAACGGAGGCATGCGCCAGAAGAAAGCTATGTGAGGTGGGCAGGCGAATTAAGAATGATAAAATACGCACGAGCCTTGGCTCTTTTATAAAACTAATTACTCACAAGAGCTTCCATCCTTTTTTGGGGGTATTTCGAGTAGCAAGGAAATGTGAAGACATTCTCTGTGCCAACTGGAACTGATATGACCTGACCATTTAATTGTCTCATTTATTTATTGTCTTATTTATGCAAGTTTCATCAAACTGTCTAGCTCTGTTTTGCTCTTATTAAAAATTATTCAATAGTTCAACCCCGTATTTAGATATTTTCAAATTTCAATGGCCAAGATTAGTTGATTCACAATTTTAAATAACGGTAATTTACGATACGATTAGGCTTACATATGAATTTTCCAAGGTACCTGGATCAAATGAGATTATTCAAAAATTCTTAAAAGTGGCAAGAATGTATAATTGAAACTGAGAATTAACATTTATATAATTGGTCAACATTTATTTACTGGTAAACTTCAATGCTGGAAGTTTACACAAAAGTAAACTTCATTTACGCCAGCGGGACGGTCTGCTACTTCTATGATCCGCCACTTTTAAAGCCCTACTTCGAATTCAAGAAACTTTTCCAGATAAAGCTCTTATCTCTCTCTCCCCTATTTCTTCTAGTAACGCTAGGAAACCGTACAACATTTTTTTTTTCAACCACGACTCAATGTCCTCTTCTCTTATGACTGTAGATTTTGGCAAGGTGGTTACTGAGATTCAAAATAGATTCTAAACCTGTTTTTCCAAACTAAGAATAAATTCTGTAGAAACTTAAAGTGACAAAAGAGAGACAGCCTCCCAGCATCACCAGGAAACTTGAAACACCTCTTAAGCTTGCGCTTCCAATCTATGCGCTTCCAATCTATTTCTGAATACTGTTTCCAACTACAATTTTTATTCTAAGTTCATGAGAAGTCAGTATTTTTAGAAGGGAGGAGTTGGAAAAAGAAACTCACAAATCACCTTTTCATACCTCATTGGGGCTGTAGATAAGTAACAACTAACGTAAAATTGCAATTTCTTGGTTAAAAAACTTTGTTTTGTGATAGTATCATATCGTAAATAAGAGCTTTGATAAGGCATTTTAAATAGATTAACTAAAGAAAACAAGTTTTTTTTAACTGAAAGTAAGGAGCGACATTAAAACTTAAAACGTACAGAAATTATTCCGTATATGAAAGGGACTGTCCCCTCCTCAACGCCTCGTTCTTTACGCTAAAGTTTTTTATTGTTTTGAAAAATAAAGTTGTGAGACAGAGTCAAACTTTAGCGTCAAGAGCGAGGCGTTGAGGAGGGGACAGCCCCTTTCATATACGAAATAATTTCTGTTCGTTTTGAGTTTTAATGTCGCTCCTTACTTTCAGTTAGAAAACTTTTTTTTAGTTAATTTCTGAACGTTTTTTAATTAATGCAGCTTTGATTTTGGCTCACCGTACATGAATAATTAAACGAAATTCGCATATTAATTTTCCTTTTTTTGGCTAATTGGCTTTCTCGAAATTTTGTTCTTATGTAACTTACGAATTAACTTGCGTAGCGAATTTCAATATTCGTATGTTTTTATTACGTATATTAGGGAGTTCACTCCCTAGTCAATACCTCGCTCTTTACGCTAAAGTTCGAACTTTGTTCGAATCACAAGATTCAACAACTTTTACTTAAAAATGATTCATGCCGGCTTGACGACCGGTTACAAATAAAGAACAATAAAAGAAAAGAGATAATAACAATAATTATTGAATAATAAATTATGAAAAAAAACAAATAATAATAAAAAGAAAAATAAATAAATAAATAATAAAAAAATAATATAATAAAACGAACATATTAATAACAGAACAAAAAAAATTAATTAATTTATCCTCTCTTAACTTCCAGCCCAACACTCACGAACCGCCCGCAAGGAGATGCCTCTTTAACCGGGTTTTAAATTACGGGCCACTTACCACTTCTCGAATTGAGTCTGAAAAGGCATTCCAGACCACCGGACCCGATTGCCTTGCCACATAGCTAGAACGAACCGTACTTCTTGGCTCACTTACTAGGTCTCCAGCATTTCTCGTAGCACATCCATGATAAAATGAGTTAAAAAAAAAAATTACTAAGAACATCTAAGGTGCTAAAACCATTTACTAAGGTGCTAAACCATTCTGAAACAAAAAAATACCAATTTGAAAATCTCTAATCTTACCTAAATTCAAAACCCTAATTTACCTAAAAATCGACTCTGTACTTAAAACTCCTGTATCATGCTTACCAATTAATCTCACTGTTTTATTTTGCTGAATCTGGACTCGTTTGAAATTGCAGGCAAAATTACTAGCCCAAATCATACATCCATAATTTATATACGGCGCAATCAAAGAATGGTATAAAAGAACTAAAATATGAGAAGATAAAAAATGTTGAAAACGTCTTAAAATCCCAAGGTCACGGGCTAAGTAAGCTAATGCCTACAAAGTCACTCAACCCTTGCAGAGCTCTGTTTGCTTTCTGGACCAATTCTTCAAGAGTCTTCGATGCAACTACAAGCGCTGTACCGTCAGTTAAAGATGTCATAGACACACACGGAGCACTGGACTACATACTGTCGACTTACACTAATTGTTATAGCGGTCCTAACATGGAGCCCTAAGGAACTTTACAAGAAACAGAGAAAAACTTAGAAAATTTCTCTCCTAGATTCATCCTAACTGACCTACCATTTAAATACGAACTAAACCAATCCAAACGTCTCCCTTTTACATCGAAATCCCTTAATCTATCCAATAAAATACTGAACTCAACGGTATCAAACGCTTTTTTAAAATCTATAAAAATACTAATACAATACTCACCCTTCTCTAAAGTTAAATTAACATTTTCTAAAAGATATTATACAGCATGCGAAGTCGAATGGCCCTTTCGTAATCCGAACTGTCCATCATGGAATGAATGCAGGCTCGTGAGGTGATCATAAAGTCTCTTCCATGGATAACTTTTTCATAAACTTTCGAAAACACTGGCAAAAGAGAAGTATGCCTCACAAACCCATGAATCACAAAAACCAATTTAGTAGAATAGATAGCTCTTTTGAAAGTACTAAAATAAAACTTTAGCGTAAACAGCGAGGTATTGACTCAGGGGCAAACCCTCTCATATACGTAATATTTTCTGTTTGTTTTAAGTTTTAATGTTACTCCTTATTTTCAGTTGAAAAACTTGTTTTGTTATTTAATTTCTGATCGTTTTTTTAAATAAGACTGGGAAATCTGGCGCCCCCTTCATGGAAATGTTCCCTCCCCCAAGGAAATACCCTCCATGGAGATCCTCCCCCGTAGCCCCTACTCCGACCCCGACTCTCCACTAGAAAAATATTCCTCCTGAAAACACCTGTATACTTCCCAATAACCAATATTATATGTAAACAATTGGCAAAGTTTATAACTTGCAGCCCTTCCCCGGGAACTATGGGGGAATAAGTCATCCTCAAAGACATTAATTAGATTTTCGACTAAGCTGAACAAAATGGATACCTCAAAAGTTTGGTTGGGTGACTTCGGGAAAAATGAGCGTAGGAGGGGGCCAAGTTGCCCTCCAATTTATTGGTCACTTAAAAAGGGCACTAGAACTTTTAATTTCCGTTCGAATGAGCCCTCTCAAGATATTCTAGGACTACTCGATCGATACGATCACCCCTGGGAAAATAAAAAAACAAACAAATAAACACGCATCCGTGATCTTTCTTCTGGCAAAAAATACAAAATTGCACATTTTTGCAGATAAAAGCTTGAAACTTCTATTGTAGGGTTCTCTGATACACTGAATCTGATGGTGTGATTTTTATTAGAGTTCTATGAATTTTAGGGGCCGTTTCCCCCTTTTTTCGAAAATAAAGCAAATTTTCTCAGGTGCGTAACTTTTGATGGGTAGACTAAACTTGATGAACTTATATATTTGAAATCAGCATAAAAATCTGATTCTTCTGATGTATCTATTGGTATCAAATTCTGTTTTTTACAGTTTCGGTTATTATTGAGCCGGGTCGCTCCTTACTTACAGTTCATTACCACGAACTGTTTGACAGTGCCCAAAAGAAAGACCATATCTCATATTTAAAATAAGGGAGCAATAGCATATGTTGGACAGTTTCTTCAATTAACAAAAAAAAAAATGGCTTGGGGGGAGAGGGGGTGGCCATGCGTTTGTCAAAATCTGAGAGAGGGCAATTTAGCTGATGGAAAAATTGAGTTTACGTTTTTTTGGCATTTTTAGAACAGAAAATCTGTTTTAAATTTCAAAGCCGCTCTTCAACACTTTTGCACTAGGAAAATCTACTTTATCTATGGATATTGGAAAATTCGTATCCGCAATCCTTTTTAAATTGTCCAAGAGAACGGGTACAAGTATTAACTAATTTGCAGTATTAATTGCAACAGGTATTAACTACATTTTGTTTAACTAAAGTCACCAAGCGCTAGATGGCGTTAGTGACTTTTCTTTTCGACCGTAGCACCAGTTTCTACCCTTCTAAGTTTCCCAAATTCTTTAGACTGTATGCTCTGTTCTTGCAGGCTGCATTCCATATCAATTGGCTGTAACTAATGACATAAGGGGTAGAGCTTTGTTACGCCAAAATGGATAATATTATTAATAAGTCCGACAGGCTCTGTTCCGAATTTTAATATATTTACACCATATATGTTTATCAAATCACTAAATACGTTTTGTTTCAAAGTAGTTTTTTTTTATTGATTTAAACCAGTCTACAGAGTCATTTGAGCTTGTTATACTTTTGTATGATACTTGTCATATGTTGTATGACACATACAAGTATTTATCCTACATACAAGTATGTATCCTACATACAAGTATGTATTCTACCCATCATATGTTATAGATGGAGCTGAACCTGACTAATAAGTAGTTTAGTGAGAAATTAGAAAGAGAAAAGAGACTATTAGATGACAGTTCTACTTTATTACCTAAAATTATTAGAAAGTCCGACAGATTCTGTTGCGAGTATTAAATACATTACGCCACATGTATTTATCAAATATTTTTAAAGCAGTTTCTTTTTGTTGATTTGAGACTAGTATACATAGTCATTTATGCTTGTCGTACACTTTTTTTTTAAAGAATTTCAACATGTGGAAATAAGGAATTGAAATGGATCTTCAAATGTATTTTTAGGAGCTAGAATCATAGGCAGCGCAATAGCGCTGCCTAAGTAAAGAACAATGTTGCCACAACGTATTATTTTTTTTTTGGACCAGGGCACTTCGTGCCGAAGGATTTGTCGTAGAAACTTCGCAAAAGGCTCATTCGAATGGAAATCGAAAGGACTAGTGCCCTTTTTTAATAGTCAGTGATTGGAGGGCAACTAGTCTCCCTCCCACGCCCACCATTTCCCCAAACAGATTCAATCAAAATTTTAAGATAGCCATTTTGTTTTTATAGAAAGCATATTTGAGATAGCATAGAAGGTCTTTATAGAAGGCACTGTCGTAGAAACTTCAAAAAGAGCTCATTCAATTGGAAATTAAAAGGTCTAGTGCCCGTTCTAATAGTTGAAAGTGATTGGAGGGCAACTAACCCCCCTCTCACGCCCACCATTTCCCTTAACACATCCAATCAAACATTTGAGACAGCCATTTTGTTCAACGTAGATGAAAGGTCCAGAAATTTATGTCTTTGCGGATGACAAACCCCCCACAACCTCCAGGGCAAAGGTTTTAAGTTATGCACTGGAGGCATACAAGGGTTTTATAGAAATTGTTGTTGTAGAAACTTCAAAAAGGGTTCATTCTATTGGGAATTGAGAGGGCTATTTCCATTATTAAGAGGCAAAAGCGATCGGAGTGCGAATGCCACTCCACGGCCTTTATCTCCTCAAACACATTCAATCAACATTTTTTTATAAACATTTTGTTGAACGTAATTGAAGGGTTCGGAAATTGCGTTTTTGAGTATGACAACGCCCCCACATCCCCCAGGACAAAGGTTGTAAATCATGCCCTGGGGGCATATAAGGTTTTTATAGAAGGCGTTGTTGTAGAAACTTCAAAAACGGTACATTCAATTGGGAATTTAGAGGGCTAGTGCCCTTATTCTTAGTCAAAAGCGATCAGAGGGCAAATGCCCCCCCCCCACACCAATCATTTCCCTAAACGCTTCCGATAAACATTTTGATATAGCCATTTTGTTCAACAAAGTTGAAAGGTCTGGAAATTATGTCTGAGGATGACATCCCCCCCCTCCCTCTAGCCCTCATGACAAGGGTTGTAAGTTATGTCCTTAGCGCATTTACTGTTTTTATAGAAAGTGTTGTCGTACAAGCTTAAAAAAGGGCTCATTCGATTGGAAAATTGAGAAGAATAGAGCCTTTTTTATTAGTCGAGAGTAATCAAAGGGCAAATTGGATTGGTAATCAGACGATCTAGTGCTCTTTTTAAGAGTCAACGTGATCGGAGGGCAGCTATAACCCCCCGCCCCCCCCCCCCCACACACACACGTACACGTACACATCGTATTGTCCCAAAATGCATCTAAGAGAAACTTTGAGATAGCTATTCTATTCAAAATAGTCTAAATGTCATATAGCATGGCTTTCGGGGTCGAAGCATGCCCCAAAGATTAAGGGGCAAGGGTTGTAAGCTATGCTCAGGTGGTATTTAAGGTCTTTATGGAAGGGGTGGTTGTTTACCTTTAAAAGAGGCTCATTTGGTTGACAAATCGAAGCTCTAGTTCCTTTTTAAGCATCGAAAGTGATGGAGGGGATTTAGACCCCCTCCCTACAACCCCTCCATTCACCAAGCACATCTGATTGAAATTATGAGATCTAATTTTTTTCCAAAATAGTCCAAAGGACATATAATAATGTCTCTAGGGATGACACATGCCCCCAGCGCCCTGGGGATAGGGTTGTAAGTTATTTTATGCGCATATAAGGTTTTTATGGAATGAGCCCCACACCCACACACAAACACGTCATGTTTTCTTGAGATGTATCCAATTGACATTTCGATACAGTCCTTTCATTCAAAATAGTGCAAATATCATATAAGGCTTTTGAGGTTGATAAAGAACCACCAGAGCCTGAGGGCGAGGGTTGTAAGTTATGTCCCCTTGGCATTTAAGTTTCTTATGAAAGGGATGGCTGTATAAGCTTTGGAGGTGGCTCATTCGGTTAACATTGGAAGTTCTAATTCCATCTTAAGAGTCAACAGTGATGGAGCTCAATTTCCATTAAATTAGGTATCCTCAACTGCGATGTAAAAAATACTTTCAGGGATATTAATTCAATGATAGGTTACCAAAACATTGTACTTTCTGTCAGCCCATCTAGATGCAAAAGATACGCAGGACGTTTTCATTGGAGGGGGGGGGGGTCCACTCCTAGAAAGGGGTGAGAAGAGCTCATAAGTAAATATTTAAATAAGTAAATCTTTTGACTAAAAAGTGAAGCTTTGAATAGAGAGGGGCAGTGGGCCGTGCTCAGCTGCATTGGGCCTCAGGTGGCATGGTGCTCCAATGAGTATCTCTAATTAAAGTATCTCATTTCTTGCAATATTGCGCATTACGCATATCTTTTTTGGAATACGATGAAAGCAAGCCTATAAATTCTTACACAAATAAAAAAAAACATACCTGGAACTCTGCAGGTAATATCCTTCTGGGTGTAATTTTTGGAGCTGGGTCAAGGATTGCCATAGATTCTTTGACTCCTCTTCTAACATCTTGGAAAAAACTAATATCACCATTATATAAATATTTAGGAGCCGGGCATGATCTTTGTATTTCTGACTCTTCTAGAATATCATCAGTTCGATTTACCTACGCAGGAAAGGAAAAAACTAGTAAAAAGGTATTTAACTTAACAAGAAAGCAAAAAAGTGGAAAATACAGGAATTGCTAAACATCAGAAGAGGAAAAGGAATTCGTGATTCTAAAAAAAAAATTGGCAATTTGTGATTCCAAATAAGGGAAGTGCTAAAAATTAGAAGAAAAAAAGGAATTTGTGATTCTTAAAAATATTCTGGTGTTTAGGATTCAGAGGGAGAATACTATTTGTGATTTTAAATACGGATATTGTTAAAAATCAGAAGATGCAAAGCAATTCGTGAGTCTTAAAATAATTCTGGCTTTTGGGAATCAAAGGGAACTATTTGTGATTCTCAAAAACTAAATTGCTTGCAGAAACAAAATGGCCGACTAGGATAATGTAGATTACGTATGAAGTGTGACTGAATGTACATTGCTGTGTTCATACCCCCTTTGAATCCAGGTCTGCAAACAGTTTTTAGTAAATACTTCAGGAGTTTGAAATGTAGGAAAGAATCTTTAGACCTAACAACGATGAAACATGTCTAAAAAAATAGCAAGAAAATTGTTTTAAAAACCCCTAGTCCTGTCTTAACTGATGCAACACTGGTATGACCAATTTGTCGAAACAATTCTACTCATCAGAAAGCTTATGCACAAATTGCAAACAACAGATTCTGCGAAGTCTTAATGCATGTAAAAGACAATCAGAACTGTACTTGTCCTGCTTTCCTTTTCAGGTTTCTTTATTATTAGATGTATGACAATCAGAAAAAATTAAACCTTTTTATCTTTAGAAGCCAATATGTATTTCAAACAGGTAGGTGAGTATTACTTCAACGCAAAAAAAAATTCTATTCCAGCATTATTAACAGTATCCGTCTTATCCAGGCTATTGCCCAAAAATGAAGGGCCATTAAAACCACTATTTTGCAAAGGCGACTATATAACGACTCTTGTTAATAATTAAATAAAAAAAACAAGTTTTTTAAACTGAAAGTAAGGAGCGACATTAAAACTTAAAACAAACAGAAATAAACAGAAAAGTTTTTTATTGTTTTAAAAAATAAAGTTGTGAGACAGAGTCAAACTTTAGCGTAAAGAGCGAGGCGTTGAGGAGGGGACAGCCCATTTCATATACGGAATAATTTCTGTTCGTTTTAAGTTTTAATGTCGCTCCTTACTTTCAGTTTAAAAAACTTTTTTTTTTTTTGTTTAATTTCTGATCGTTTTTTAGTCAATGCAGCTTTTATTTTGGCTGACCGTCATTGAATAACAAAACAAATTTGCATAAAAATTTTACTTTTCTTTTGCTAAATGGCTGTCTCTAAATTTGGTTCTGACGTAATTTACAAATTAACTTACGTAACGAACTTCTATATTCGTATATTTTTCTTCTGGCAAAAAATACAAAGTTGCAGATTTTTGCAAATGTGAGCTTAAAGCCTATGTTATAGGGTTTTCTGATACACTGAATCTGACGGTGTGATTTTCATTAAAATTCTTTCACTTTTAGGGGATGTTCCCCCCCCCCCCTCTTTCAAAAATCAGGCAAAGTTTTTCAGGTTCTTAGGCTGTGATGAGTAATACTAAATTTAATAAAATTCATACATTTATAACTAGCATTATGAGCCCATTCTTTTGATACATTTATTGACATCAAATATCCGTTTTTAAAAGTTTTGATTACTATTGAGCCGTATCGCTTGTTTTTTTATTGTTTTTTTTATTACGTATATGTTATTACGTATATGAGGGGGTTCTCCCCTTAGTCAATACCACGCTCTTTACGTTAAAAGTTAAAAAAAATTTTTATTAACAAAACCCACAATAACAAAGGCCGTTTAATTATAATAGATAGCTCTTTTGAAAGCACTAAAAAAAATGTAGCGTAAAGAGCGAGGTATTGACTTGGGGAAGAGCGCCCTCATATACGTAATAATTTCTGTTCATTTTAAGTTCTAATGTTGCTTCTTACTTTCAGTTGAAAAAACCTGTTTTTTTTTAATTTAATTTCAGATCTTTTTTAAATAATGCTTGGAAACCCGGCACCCCTTCATAGAAATGTCCCTACCCCCAAGCAACATCCACTACGGACAGATTATCCCGAGTAAAACCCTCTTCCAGCCCCCCCACCAGAAACAAATCCTTCTGAAAATGTCTGCATATTTCCCAATAACCAATACAATATGTAAGCAATGGGCAAAGTTCATAACTTGCAGCCCTTTCCCTGGGAACTGTGGGGGATAAAGTCATCGTAAAAGACATATTTATTAGATTTTCGACTATGCTGAACTAAATGGCTATCTCAAAATTTGAATTGGGTGACTTTGAAGAAAAAATGAGCGTGGGAGGGGGCCTAGTTGCCCTCCATTTTTTTGGTCACTTAAAAAAGACACTAGAACTTTTAATTTCCGTTCCAATGAGCCCTCCTACGATATTCTAGGAGCACTGGGTCAATACGATTACCCCTGGGGAAAAGAAAAAAAAACAAACAAACAAACAAATAAACACGCACCCGTGATCTTTCTTCTGGCAAAAAATGCAAAATTCCACATTTTGCAGATAGGAGCTTGAAACCTCTACAGTAGGGTTCTCTGACGCGCTGAATATGATGGTGTGAATTTCATTAAGGTTCTATAACTTTTAGGGGGCCTTTCCCCCTTTTTTCGAAAATCAGCCAAATTTTTTCAGGCACGTAACTTTTGATGGGTAAAATTAAACTTGATGAAACTTATATATTTGAAATCAGAATTAAAATCTGAATCTTTTGATGCATCTATTGGTACAAAAATTTCGTTTTTTAGAGTTTCGGTTACCATTGAGCCGGGTCGCTCCTTACTTACAGTTCGTTACCACGAACTGTTTGAAACGTCAATGAAGAAAACAAGGACAATGAGGATAAGAAAATTAAATTTGGGGGAGGGGAGTGGGTTTCAGACAAGTTTAGGGAGAGAATAAAAGGAAGCTTCCTAACCTATGTGCGTTTATGCTTACACACCCACCTATCAGGTTGTTATTTTTCCATAATTAAGGATATAAATCTTGAAGGAGAACTTACAGAAATATCAGTAGGATTATTCAACCGAGCTAAGGATAATGGTAGTAAATGGGCTTCTGTGGTAAAAATGAATTGGTCCACATCTATCTTAAGTTCTGAAGGTTCTTCAAATAACAGGTAGAGATATTTAAAAGTTTCTGTCAATACAAATGAATCCATCCTGAAAAAGAAGAAATCCCATTAAGGATTTAACTGACATCCATACATGAAGATTGTTGAGAACCCCCTCCATGGAATAAAGTAAAAATTATTGTTTTTTTAGATATACTCTTAATTAATGAACTTGAACAAACCATCGGTTCAAAAACTTTGCGTATAGGTCAGTATGATTTATTCACAGAACTACAAATCCAATTGATTGTCAATAACTAAATTATTTTTGCCGATTGAGTTGAAATTTCTAGTCTCTAGGATCAATTCCGGCTTCTTTTTTATTAATATATATGGTTGCATTGATGTTTCCCTTCAAGCCTTTCCCCTTAATTAATTTTTTATTATAATATGATTGCTGGCAATTAGTTTGTATTTTCTCATGTTTCTACACCTCCTCCTCGTTTACTCCTGCTTCTTACTCCTCGAATGTTTCTTTTTCGAATCTTTCATTTCTCTTTCAATTTTTTCATTGATTTTGCTTTCCATTTGTTTTGAAAAAGGTTTAACAGTTTTCCAGTTACTATTAAATCTGTTTGTTTTAAAGTGGATAGAGAAGGGAGGCTTAGTTGTAATCATGAATACCCAGAAAAAGTACAAATTTTGAGAAAATATATTTTCTTCGGGAAAAAATTAAATTCGTCTTTTCTTCATGTAGAAACAAAATCAAACACAGGTAATTAAATTCTAAAAAAGAGGACAAGTCAATGAAAATACCGTATTTAGCTGAATCATGGGACCACATTTTAGTCCATGGATTGCGCGTTTATTTTCTAACTAAAGATGCTGAATTAATTAAGATTTAAAATTAAGATGACAAAACTAAGATAAAATTAAGATGACAAAACTTAATTTAAGATGACAAACATCAGCATCGATAAATAAATGAAACCCAAAACGAACAGAAATTACAATAATTACCCGAGTCAAACTCAAAACGAGCAGAAATTAACATAAGTTGGCCGCAAAACCCCTATGCTTTCCCAAGGCCAGAACAAAATTTGCACTTTACTGAAAAAATATGAATATTTTTAATTTTATAACTTTAATAAATCGAATTATATTAACATTTTGATTACTAAATATCAGTATATGTATATTAAACTGACAATGCACATTCATTTGTATTTTTTCAGTAAAGTGCAAATTTTTTTCTGGCCTTGGGAAGGCATAGGGGTTTTGCGCCAAACTTATGTTAATTCCTGCTCGTTTTGAGTTTGACTCGGGTAATTATTGTAATTTCTGTCCGTTTTGGGTTTCATTTATTTATCGATGCTGATTTGTGGTAGTTTCACGCTTGGTAGATTATTTGATTTTATTTTTGCTCACTTTTGGTTTAATGGAGTTCTTTACTTTCCTTCGAAAAACTTATTTTGTGGAAAAAGTTTTTAAAATTAATTTCTGTTCGTTTTATATATACATGGTGTTTTCAGAGAGAGAAAAAATTTAAATCTTTTCGTTTTTTTAAGACTTTATAGTTTGGCCTGCTATTTGTATGCTGGAGAAAAATTTTCAGCAATTTTTAACAACAAAATCTGGACGCAAATAGTAGTGTTTAATTTAGTTTCAGACCTCCTCTAGTTGATATGAAATAATAAACTTTATACGATTCACAAAAAAATCTGTTTACTTTCATTGATAGCTTGAAGGCACTTAGGCTATTTTGACTTGGTTAAATTTTCAGAGCAGAAATGAAAGGGTTGGCGTGGGAGAGTGGGAGTGGAAGGGGGATTAGTTGCCCTCAAATCACTTTCGACTATTAAAAAGGGCATCAGCCCTTTCTATTTTCAATCGAATGAGCCCTTTTCGAATTTCCCACGACAACTCCTTCGATACGAAGTGCCATGGTCTAAACAACAACAACAACAAAAAATAATACAATATACCCACTTCGATCTTTACTATTAAAATGTCAAGCCTTCCAATCACTTTCGACCTTTTTTTATTAAAAAGTTCACTAAGCCTGTTGATTCCCAATCGAAAGAGCACTTTTAGAAACGACAACGCTTTCTACTAACACCTTATATGCCCCCAGGGCATAAATTACAACCTTTACCCCAAGGTCTGTTAGAGTAGTTATCATCCTCTAAGACCGAATTTCCAGAACTTTCAACTACGTTAAACAACATGGCTATCTCAAAATTTTGATTGGATATGTTCGGGGAAATGGTGGGCGTGAGAGGGGTGTTAGTCGATTTCTAATCACTTTTGACTATTTAAAAGGGCAAAAGCCACTCAAGTTTTCAATTAAAGGAGCGCTTTTTGAAGTTTCTACGACAACTTCTTTGATACGCAGTGCCCTGCTCTAAAGGAAAAAAATTAATAAATAATATATTGCGCCAACACCGTTCCTATATGCCCCCAGGACATAAATTAAATCCCTTGCCCTGAGGGTTGAGGGGGAGTGTCCTCCTCTTTACTTAGTCCCCGTTTCTTCTCTCGTTCTCGAGTGTCCCCGTTCTTTACTTAGGCAGCGCGATCGTGCTGCCTATGATTTATATAACAACTTTCTATATAAACCTTATATGCCCCCAGGGCATAACCTACAACCCTTACACTGAGGGTTCTGAGGGGATTATCATTCTAAAAGACCTAATTTCTAGAACGTTGAACCACGTTGAACAAAATGGATATCTCAAAATTTGATTGGATGTGTTTTGGAAAATGGTGGGCGTGAGAGGGGCGTTAGTCGCTATCCAATCGCTTTCAACTATTAAAAAAGGCACTAGCCCTTTCAATTTCCAATTGAATGAGCCCTTTTGAAGTTTCTACGACAACGCTTTCAATAAAAACTTTATATGCCCCAGGGCATAACTTACAAACCTTGCCCTAAGGGCTGTAGGGAGAGGGGTTGTCATCCTTAAAGACCTAATTTCCAAAACTTTAAACTATGTTGATTAAATATGCTGTCGAAAAAAGTGGTTCGGATGAGTTTGGCGACATCGTGGGTTTAAGTCGGGGGTTAGTTGCCATCAAATCACATTCAACGATTAAAATGAATACTGGATATACGAGTTTCCAATCAAAAATGCTCTTTTTCAAGTTTTTACGACAAAGATTTCAATAAACACCTTATATGCCCCCAGGGCATAACTTATAATCCTTGCCCTGAGGTTTGTGGGGGAGTGTCCTCCTCAAAAATATATTTTCTATCTGGAAATCAACTACGCTGAACAAAATGGCTATCTCAAAATTTTTATTGGATGTGTTTGGGGAGAATGAGGGGCATAGGGGGGGGGGCTAGTTGCCATCCAATCACTTTCGATTATTAAAAAGGGCACTAGCCCTTTGAATTTCCAATTGAATGAGCTTTTTTATAAGTTTCTACGACAACGCCTTCTATAAAAACCTTATATGCCCACAAGGCATAACTTAAACCCCTGCCCTGAGGGTTGTGGGGGAGTGTCATCCTCAAAACATATTTTCTATCTGGAAATCAACTACGCTGAACAAAATGGCTATCTCAAAGTTTTGATTGGATGTGTTTGGGGAAATGATGGGCGTTGGGGGACTATTTGTCCTCCACCCACTTTCGACTATTAAAAAGGGCACTAGCCCTTTGAATTTCCAATCAAATGAGCCTTTTTGGAAGTTTCTACGACAACACTTTCTATAAAAACCTTATATGCCCCCAGGGCATAACTTAAAATCCTTCGCTGATTAAACTACGCTGAACAAAATGGCTATCTCAAAATATTGATTGGATATGTTTGGGAGACTAAGGGGCGTGGGGGGGCTAGTTGCCCTCCAATCACTTTCAACTATTAAGATGGGCACCAGCTCTTTGAATTTCCAATCAAGTGATCCTGTTTTGAAGTTTTTACGACAACGCCTTCTATAAAAACCTTATATAACCCCAGGGCATAACTTAAAATCCTTGCCCTGAGGGTTGTGGGGGAGTGTCCTCCTCAAAAACCTATTTTTTATCTGGAAATCAACTACGCTGAACAAATGGCTATCTCAAAATTTTGATTGGGCGTGTTTGGGGGAATGATGGTCGTGGAGGGGGGGGGGCGAGTTGCCCTCCAATCACTTTCGACTATTAAAAATGGCATTATAACTCTCAATTTCCAATCGAATGAGCCCCTTTTGAAGTTTCTACGACGACCACTTCCATATGAGGTGCCCTGCTCTAAAGGAACGAAATAATAAATAGTACATTGTGCCAACATCGTTCTTATATGCCCTCAGGGCATAACTTAAAACCCTTGCTCTGAGGGTTGTGGGGGAGTGTCCTCCTCAAAAACATATTTTCTATTTGGAAATCAACTACACTGAACAAAATGGCTATCTCAAAATTTTGATTGGATGTGTTTGGGGGAATGATGGGCGTGGGGGGGGGGGGGGCCCTAGTTGCCCTCCAATCACTTTCGACTATTAAAAAGGGCACTAGCCACTCCAATTTCCAATCGAATGAGCCCTTTTCAAAGTTTCTACGACAGGTCCTTCGATACAAAGTGCCCGGGTGGAGGAAAAAAAACACATTGTCCCCATATCGTTCTTTACTTAGGCAGCGCTAGCGCGCTGCCTATGATTATCGTACACTTGAAAAAAATTTGTATCTTAGTTTATATAAGACTCTTGAGCATATTATATATGTTCGAGAATTTGGGTATGTAAATATAACCTAATATTTTGTTTCTCCTTCACCTTCATTTTTGACTCGTTCTTATTTTTGCTGTCGCATGTCTTCTAAGGGCAAAAATTCTTTGTTCTTCACTCCATTTCTGACACGTTATGATACTCACTTTCTCGCTATCATTTGTAATTCTCGCTGCCGCTTATCTCCTAACCGCATATTTCTTTGTTCTCGCCGTGGCACATCTTTTGACACCATATTTCTTTGTTCTTTTCTTTCATTGTTAATTCACTCTACTCCTCGTTGTAGCATGGCTTGTAACCGAATATTTCTTTGCTCTTTACTTTTTTTATTCGTTTTAACTCATAATGCTGCTCATCTTCGAACCTGATATTGCTTTGTTCCTCACTTTTGTTTTTGACTCGTTGACATTGTCGCTGACGCAAGTATTCTTACTGTTTATTTCTTTGTTCTTCATTTTCGTTTATTTTTACCTTAGACATTTTTTCAATACCATTTACCTTAGCTGCTTGGATTAGTCTTGTCACAATTCATCGTCTAGGTTGTTCATTCGTCCTCGGTACATTATGAAACTAATTAAAACGCTAGCTTTTAAGTAGTTTTCTCAGAATGTGGGGCTGAGCTTAGGCAACAAATAGGTACTATTTGAAAGATAAAGATGGCTTTAAACGATTGTTTGTCTGTTATTTCAAGCAAATTAATGGTCCTGTGTCAATTCTATATTATTGGTCAACCTTCTTAAGACCATAAGCAGGCGTGCCTTGTTTGCCCCTCATTACAGGCAATCTAACGGTCTTATGTCAATTTTAAATTCTTGGTCAACATATCTGAGACTCTAGGCAGGCATGCCTCTCCAATAAATTAACAAAAAAGTATGTGTCCAATAAGAAAGTCATGCATGCTCCCGCCATTTACCCATGTCCCAGCCATTTAATCATTTACCTCTCAATTACTTGGACTATGTGTTTTAGCTTTTCTCTGTCTACAATTAGCCATGTCTTGATGCAACCTATGCAACCTACTGCGAAATACTTGATAACTTCAATTCAAACTACTTCAAACTACTTAAAACTTATAAATATGACGTGAATCATATGATTTTTCTTGTCAATCATATGCTTTTTGTGTAATGTTGCCTGCATCATAGACACTAAAGACGATACAACCACTAATGAGGCTCTTGAAATGTATTCACAAATATTACGTCACTAACATGAATCTTTTTCTTCTAAAATTAAAGCTTTTAACAAATTTTCTCAAATTTCTGACCTATATAGATCGTTTTTTTTCAGGTCAGAGAATCTCAAAATACCAATTTTCTTGAAAAAATATGGAGCCGTTTTCGAGAAAAAATACATATATAAATAAATAAATACATACACAATCATTGCTCGTTCAAAGAGATAGTATACACACACATATTTTTGCATCATTGTACATCACATAGACGTACATTACTGAAAATCATTTCACCATTAGGTTTTGTATCGTAAAATCATGCAAATAAGGAGCTTACACAGAGCTAAGTTAAATATTAAGAAGCGAGGAATCCTTCAAAAATCAAAATAAAAACTAAACAAAATATTTTGAAGCTATTGTTTTTCTTTGGGGAGGAGGGAGTTCATCAAGCTACCCTCAGGGAGGGGGTACCCTCCATGTCGGTTCAGTTCCTCTCAATCACTAACTCACTCACACCCTATATCTGTAAAGATATTATAAATACATAGTTTACTTGTCTTCATGCTGGCCCGTCCTGACATCCTTGACTGCAGCAAAACCACAATCGACTTTAGCATATTTTTTCAGACTTTGAACAACTTTTGCTCCAACTTCCAAATAATAAGGATCATTTGTTGCACGATACAGGAAGTAGGTGGATTCAACAAACTCAGGGCGGAGGGGATGCTGACCCCAATGTACCTGCAAATGAAGCTTGTGTACATCATAAAAAAAACACGTTCCTGCCAGATTCATGACACACACTAAAAGTAAACGCCAAACTGCCTATTAATTACTTTGAAAGTTTTTAAAATAATTGTTATTTGTGACGGATCAAAAATTAAGTCTTCACAACAAACAGAGCTCAGTCTCTTGTTTATCGAATCACGGTTATACATTTTAGCATTATTATATTAAATTGTCGAAAATTAATCAAGAAGAATATAGAGAAAAAAAGAGAAATAAAAAGACAGAGGAAGAGAGGGAACTTGTGGATACGGAGACAAAGGGAAAACGAAAGAGGATTGAGAAACAGGGGAAGATTGAGAGAAAAAAGAAACCTTTGAAACTGAAAAAGTAAAAGAGTCAGACAAGAACAGCAAAATAAAAGATACAGAGCAACGAAGCATTTAATAACCGAAAAAAACAACAACAAATAAACACGCATCTGCGATCTTTCTTATTTAAAAAACACAAAATTCCACATTTTTGCAGATAGGAGCTTGAAACCTCTACAGCAGGGTTCTCTGATACGCTGTATCTGATGGCGTGATTTTCATTAAGATTCTATGACTTTTAGGGGTTGTTTCCTCCCTTTTTCGAAAATAAGGCAAATTTTCACAGGCGCGTAACTTGTGATGTATCTATGTATCTAATGTATCTATTGGTATCAAAATTCCGTTTTTTAGAGTTTCGGTTATTATTGAGCCGGGTCGCTCCTTGCTTACAGTTCGTTACCACGAACTGTTTGAGAGAACCTCTTTCTTATCTTACTTATTTAATTAATTGCTCATTTAAGATTTCTAGGCATAAATATTTAGAACTTTGAAATTAAACTTCGTATATTGGCCTGTTAATTAGACATTTACGTAAATTAATTTTTTTTTTACTTAGAGTACTTTGAAATCGGTTATAAATACTTTTCCCAAATAAAAACAAAATATTTCTGTATAGTCTAAGATATTTTGATATCTCGACAGGATATAAGATGAAGCTGAATTGAGCATTTAATAGGATTTGTTGAGCAGCGGGTATAATGAGGTGCCTCTAGGGATCCGTAGATAAACGTCACCTAGGATCCTAATTGCCACAAGTGATTTCGTATAAAAAACAAAATAGTTGCAAAATATATTTAGGCCAAAACTGAGGTACTGTTTAATGGTTTCATTGTAATGTGTTTCTTTTTATGGTTTCATTGTAATGGTTTCATCTTAATGTGTTTCTTTTTATGGTTTCATTGTAATGGTTTCATTTTAATGTGTTTCCTTTTATAGTTTCATTGTAATGGTTTCATTTTAATATGTTTCTTTTTATGGTTTCATTTTAATGTGTTTCCTTTTATAGTTTCATTGTTATGGTTTCATTTTAATGTTTTTATTTTTATGGTTTCACTGTAATGGTTTTATTGTAATGTATATTTTTGAGATTTCTTTGTTATATGGTCTTAATTGTGTTTTTTAAGCTCTGTCATTCTTTCTAAAATGTTTTCCGTAAAACAACTAATAAAAACATTTAAAGAAAAATTCAGCAAACCCTATTAGGATTTATATATTCCTTGCAAGAATCAATACTCAGATTTCTTTCACTTCTTTTCTTTTGGCTTAGGTAAAAGTTTGCCAGGAAAGTATAGGTTTAGGTATTTCTTGTCAAATAGTTGGATATTAGTTCGATCCAGGAACTGGACAAATACTACGGTGAAAGTGCCTATAATTTTTGTCAATTAAAAAGATTTTTGTAGAGGCCCTGTGCCCTATTTGTTTTGCATATTATTATGATTATTATTATTTCGCTTACACATTTTTCTAGGTAACTCATTCGACACTCACAATCTCCATAATAATTCACTTTTCTCCATATAATTCCCCAACTTACGTTGTCCTTAAATTCAATAATTTTTCAAAGATTTTATCTAACTTCGTCTATTCAGGTCAAAGATCAAATCTTGCTTCACTCCTTTTACCATTGTCACATAACAATTAATACTATGGCTGTTAGTTCTGTTAAAGGAGAGGAAGGCGTGGTCTAGGGATGAAGCGTTAGAAGTGAGAACCGTTAGTTTTGAACAGTTATTATGTTTTTTTGTATATATATATTTTCATACTGTATTTTTATAATTTATATTTCTCTTAAACTCAATAATTTTTCAAAGCTTTTATCTAACTTCTTCTTTTTGGGTCAAAGATCAAATCTTGTCAGAATCCTTTTATCATTACCTGTTAATACGTTAATGATATGGCTGATAGTTCTGTTACAGAAGAGGAAGGCATGGTCTCGAAATGAAGCATTCGAGGAGAGAGCGGTTATTTTTGAACAGTTAAAGGTCTTGCAAGGTCTTATACAAGGAGTGTACAAAACGCAAAATATGTATAACAAATTTATAAGAATGTAGGGTAAAAACTGATTGCAAAAATTCCTTAGGAGTAAAACCAATATACAAAAGAAATATCTTTCAAAAGGCTTATCTCTAAATACATTTAAAAGCAGATTTTTTTTTCTGCTACCCGTTTTAACGCCATGATCACTCACACTGTGTTTTTTTTCGTTTTAACAAATTTTTCCGGGTACAATTTTTTCTTCTAAAACAATTTTTCTAACATTTTTCTAAAAAAATTTTCTAAAACAATTTTTTCTTCTTCTTTTTCATTTTCAGAGCATTTGTCTTTTCAGTTTTTTTATTTTTTAAAAGTCTAATAGATTCTTATTAATTAATATTACCTGGAAATCTGTTGTAAATGCTTCTGGCAAAAAATTGTGTTTTTGCATCACGTGGTAGAGCATCTCATGGGTTTCAATTGCTGGCTGAAGATCTCCCTTTAAAACCTAGAAATGGAAATAAACATACATACACATGCCATAAACAAACCGATATAGGAAATAAACTGTTCTATTTTATGATATTTAATTTGTTCCAAAAAGTAAAAAGAGAAATAAACAATTAAAAATAGCCCTCATTTTACGTGGAACGCGAATGAAATAAATTCATTTAGATATTTAAAAACCTGTGAAGAATTTAAGATATGTGTTACTCTGCTGAGTTAAAATTACAATACAGCAGTGAGAGGGGCAAACTGCTTTATTGAATGGAGGCCGAACTTTGAACCAAAAAAGAAATTTTATTTTATTTCCGCTAAGGTGTGTAACTATTTTAGATTCCACATTATGACCCCAAATTTAGAATAATTCATTACAGAAGTAATTTCAAATGGCCTAACTCCGAAAGGAATACATATTCGAAAAAAAAACAGGCAAATTAAATGGAAAACATATAAAAAACGTGGTGGAAATTTGTAGGCATATATTTTTCCGAGGGGCGGGAATACGGACCTGAACCCTGAATATATGCCTGCTTCAAAGTTGGTTTACTTCAAATCAGACATGTAATTTAGAGCAAATATTTAAAAACCTAAAACTTAATTTTTATAATTAGTCAATTATTATTCGAGTAGTACAATTAGTCAATTATGAATGTCTCAGTCCTTCTACACCAGAGGGTAGTCTAGCATGATTTTCATGCTGGTTCCAATATTTTACCCATGTTTTCCGTATGATTAACAGATTTTAACGTGGGGGGGGGGTGGGGGTAAAAATCCATTCACTCCGTAGTTTAAGTAAATCAATCTCAAACTTAGAATATTAGTCAATATGTCAATTAATGGTATTTCAATACGGTCTTAACTTTGGTTTAAAGAACATATGCTATTTTTGGTCAAATACATCTTGCAAATTATTAAAATGAATATTTTATTGCTTTGATTCGTCACTAACTATTTTAATACTGGTAGACTTATTACTATATAAATTGTCCTGTCTAAGAATGTGATCATTGAATAGGTACCGTTAAAATAGTTTCTGCAATTTGAATAGTTTTCGGAAGAAAATAATTTGTATGCTGCTGTTATATGTTGGTGCCACATCAGAGTGGCATTAAAATCAAACTGTAACAAAAATACTATTAGTAATATTGGCGTGGTTTTTCTGACCATGTTCCTGTGTTGACGAAACGGCCAAAATTACTTGGCCAAATGGCCAAAAAAGAACTGCAAAAGATACAGAGCAATGAGAAAAAGGCCACCTTGTATAAGTGTTAATAAGGACAGAAAATAACTGCATATATTTATAAGCCCTTAACTGGTCTGGTGGCGTCTAGAAGACCGCACATGGAAAACAATCAAAAATATATTTTAAACGAATGTAAATCGAAACAATTCAAAGCTATTCACAAATAAAACAAAATCAAACTCTTAAAATACAGCAGCAATCAATGATGCAAGGTTTTAATCCCGTATATCTTCAGTTCTATTTATACAATTACAGAGGTTTTTATGTTGATTACAGAGGTTTTTATTACAGAGATTACAGAGGTTTTTATGTTGGTCACTTCACGTAAGATAACTTCAGTGAAAATAATACCAAAATTTGTTCTAATTTGATGCAAAGATAGCAAGATTGATAGGGGGAGGATAAATAAACGGGTGTTGACAGAGAAGGGTAGACAAGTGGAGTGCCAACAGAGAGGGGGGGATGAAGGAGTAGAAAAGCTTGTAATTTTTTGCTAAAAAATAGTCTACTCGCAAAACCTTTCTTGTAATTACATTCGCTGAATTCAAGAGAACACACACAATAATCTTGAAATTTATACCATTTCCTATTGAAAGCATAATTCTAAGGAAATCCTATTGAAAAATAGAACATACAATAAATAAAGTGCAAAATAACTTGGAAAAATATATAAAAAACGGATAAAACTTTTTGATCAAGACAGTGAATAGAATAAATTTAAAAAAAAACGAATATTTTGGCCTCAAATTAGGTAAACAGGAAAATAATAGGAATAAAAAGTTAAAAGACTTGATAAAGGACCGTTAAATGGATTGCTACATGCGAAGAAAAAGAGAAAAAAAGAAGAAACCCGCATCTGAAAAATATATTAATACCTTTTGCAAAAATTTCTCGAAAAATAATGATATCACTGGGTAGGCCTACACAATTCAAATCAAGCTGGAACAACTTCATGTTCCTTTTATCTATAAATGGAAAGGCACTGTAATCCAAGAAACCATTTACGTAGCACACCCGAATCAAAATTGAGCATTTCAAGTGCAAGGACACTAAAAATAAAATCTTTAAATCGGTTAAGTAAAAAATTAAACAGCCCTATATATCTTGAAAAATTAGGAAACCCCGGGAATTCAATTTTTAATGAAAAAGACATCGATGTGCAGTTAAGTAATTTTACACTTGGGGGCCGCCAAATCAAACAGTTCGTGGTAACGAACTGTAAGTAAGGAGCGACCCGACCCGGCTCAATGGTAACCGAAACTCTAGAAAACGGAATTTTGATATCAATAGATACATCAAAAGAATCAGATTTTAATTCTGATTTCAAATATATAAGTTTCATCAAGTTTAATCTTACCTATCAAAAGTTACGCGCCTGAGAAAATTTGGCTGATTTTCGAAAAAAAGGGGGAAAGACCCCCTAAAAGTTATATAACCTGAATGAAAATCACACCATCATATTCAGCGTATCAGAGAACCCTACTGTAGAGGTTTCAAGCTCCTATCTATAAAAATGTGAAATTTTGCATTTTTTGCCAGACGAAAGATCACGGGTGCGTGTTTTTTTTTTTTTTCCCCAGGGGTGATCGCATTGACCCAGTGGTCCTAGAATATCGTGGGAGGGCTCATTGGAACGGAAATTAAAAGTTCTAGTGCCCTTTTTAAATGACCAAAAAAATAGAGGGCAACTAGGCCCCCTCCCACGCTCATTGTTTTCCCAAAGTCACCTGATCAAAATTTTGAGATAGCCATTTTGTTCAGCATGTTCGAAAATATTATAAGTATGTCTTTTAGGATGACTTAATCCCCCGAAGTTCCCAGGAGGAGGACTGAAAGTTATGAACTTTACCCAATGTTAACAAATAGTACTGGTTATTGGGAAGTATACAGTACAGACGTTTTCAGGGGAGATTTTTCCTGCTAGTGGGGGGGGGGGGGTCGGGCAGGGACGTAGGCAGGGGGGCCTCCGGGTCCCCCCCCCGAAATATCACGATTTTTTTCATTTTCCCATAATTTTCTGATTTTTCTTACAGAATAATGGGTTTGAAGGATTTCCCCCCCCTGAAACAAATTGGGCCCCCCCCCCGAAACAAATTCCTGCGTACGTGCCTGGGGTCGGGGGTTATGTAGGAGGATCTTTCCATGAAGGAAGTCTTCATGGGGGAAGGGACATTGCTATGCAGGGGACGCCGGACATCCCAGCATTATTTAAAAAAAGATCAGAAATTAAATATAAAAAAACAAGTTTTCAACTGCAACAGCAGCAACATCAAAACTTTAAACGAACAGAAAATATTACATATATGATTGGGTTCACCCCCTAGTCAATACCTCACTCATTAAGCCAGAGATTTTTTAGTACTTTCATAAGAGCTATCTATTCTAATTAACGGCCTTTGTTATTAAGCGGCCATTTTTAAAGAATTGGAACAAAATTTGAACTTTCACTTAAAGAGCAAGGTATTGACTAGGGGCGAACCCCCTAATATATGTATTAAAAATATATTAATATAGAAGTTCGTTTCATAACTTGATTCGTAAGCTACGTATATTTTTTACTAATAAAAATGTTCGTAAATAAAATGAAACAAGTTTCGAGAAAGCCATTTAACCAAATAAAAGTAAATTAATTTGAAAATTTTTTTTTAGTTATTCATGTAATGTGAGCCAAGATCAAAACCTGCATTTATTCAAAAACGTTCAAAAATTAAATAAAAAAAAACAAGTTTTTTTAACTGAAAGTAAGGAGCGACAGTAAAACTTAAAACGAACAGAAATTATTCCGTATATGAAAGGGGCTGTCCCCTCCTCAACACCTTGCTCTTTACGCTAAAGTTTGACTGTCTCACAACTTTTTTTTAAACAATAAAAAAAACTTTAGCCTAAAAAGTAACGCGTTGAGGAGGTGATAGCCCCTTTCATATACGGAATAATTTATGTTCGTTTTAAGTTTTACTGTCGCTCCTTACTTTCAGTTAAAAAAACTTGTTTTTTTTTATTTAATTTGAAAATAAGGAACGTGTATGAAAAATCAGCAGAAAATGAAGGACAAAAATGTCATAAAATGTCATCTAGAAGCTGTAACTTTCCTGATTACTGTAGCAAAAGACACACTGCCATAAATCTAAGCTCCTCATTAATGTTAATATTATTAAAATTATTCAAGTCTAAATACTTCAAATCATTAGTTAATCTTAACTTACCAAATAGGACAACGTTTTAGAGAAAACTATTCGACTATTTTATTCAGTTGCATTCATTCCTTTAGCTGACTATTAGTGTTTTTATAGTTCATGTCACTTGATTTAGCAAATCCATCTCAAGACGTGATTAAATTGATTCAATTTTGTAAAAATGGAATATATTTTAGTTTATTTCCAGTCGTCTAGAAAGCAGTTTTAAGCTAATTAATAACGATTAACATCAATTCTACCAGTCTCTGTATTTGGAACAGCTGAACAGTTTATAGCTTTAGTTGGCGCCGGGACTACAAGGTATATCTTCGGAAGTGCGTCCTCTGAAAGTAAGACCTGTAGGTAGCGAAAAAGTTTGAACTCGCCTATACTAACTTTTTTTTACCCATATTTGGAAAACTGGCTTCTTTCACTTTAATTAAATAAAAAAAACAAGTTTTTTTTAACTGACAGTAAGGAGCGACATTAAAACTTAAAATGAACAGAAATTATTCCGTATATGAAATGAGCTTTCCCCTCCTCAAAGCCTCGCTCTTTACGCTAAAGTTTGACTCTTTCTTATAACTTTAATTTTTAAAACAATAAAAACTTTAGAGTAAAGAGCGAGGTGTTGAGGAGGGGAAAGCCCGTTTCATATACGGAATAATTTCTGTTCGTTTTAAGTTTTAATGTCGCTCCTTACTTTCAGTTTAAAAAACTTAATTTTTTGAACGTTTAATTTTTGAACGTTTTTGAAATGCAGGTTTTGATCTTGGCTCACAGTACGAGAATAATTAAAACAAAATTTTCATATTAATTTACTGTTATTTGGTTAAATGGCTTCCTCGAAACTTGTTTCATTTTATTTACGAACGTTTTTAGTAGTAATAAATATACGTAACTTACGAATTAACTTACGTAACGAACTTTTATACTCATAGATTTTTAATACGTATATTAGGGGGTTCGCACCCTAGTCAATACCTTGCTCTTTAAGCTAAAGTTCGAGTTTTGTTCCAAATCTTTAAAAATGACCCCTTTATCACGACGGCCGTTAATTAGAATAAATAGCTCTTATGAAAGTACTAAAAAATCACTGGCTTAAAGAGTGAGGTATTGACTAGGGGGTGAACCCAATCATATATGTAATCTTTTCTGTTCGTTTAAAGTTTTGATGTTGCTGCTGTTGCAGTTGAAAAACTTGTTTTTTTATATTTAATTTCTGATCTTTTTTTAAATAATGCTGGGAAGTCCGGCGTCCCCTTCATAGCAATGTCCCTTCCCCCCTGAAAACTTCCTTCATGGACAGATCCTCCTACATAACCCCCGACCCCAGGCACGTACGCAGGATTTTTTTTCGGGGGGTGAGCCAATTTGTTTCGGGGGGGGGGGGGAGGCAAATCCTTCAAACCCATTATTCTGTGAGAAAAATCAGAAAATTATGTGAAAATGAAAAAAATCGTGAGATTTCGGGGGGGGGGGGAGCGGGCCCGGAGGCCCCCTCCCTGCGTACGTCCCTGCCCGACCCCTTCCCCCTCACTACCAGGAAAAATCTCCCCTGAAAACGTTTGTACTGTATACTTCCCAATAACCAATACTACATGTTAACATTGGGTAAAGTTCATAACTTTCAGCCCTCCTCCCGGGAACTTCGGGGATTAAGTCATCCTAAAAGACATAGTTATAATATTTTCGAATATGCTGAACAAAATGGCAATCTACAAATTTTGATCAGGTGACTTTGGGAAAACAATGAGCGTGGGAGGGGGCCTAGTTGCCCTCCATTTTTTTTGGTCACTTAAAAAGGGCACTAGAACTTTTAATTTGCATTCCAATAAGCCCTCCCACGATATTCTAGGACCACTGGGTCGATACGATCACCCCTGGGGAAAAAAAATTTAAAATAAACACGCACCCGTGATCTTTCTTCTGGCAAAAAATGCAAAATTCCATATTTTTGTAGATACGAGCTTGAAATCTCTAAAGTAAGGTTCTCTGATATGCGGAATATAATGGTGTGATTTTTATTAACGTTCTATAACTTTTAGGAGGTCCTTTCCCCCTTTTTTTCGAAAATGAGCCAAATATCCTCAGACGCGTAACTTTTGATAGGTAGTGCTAAACTTGATGAAACTTATATATTTGAAATCAGCATTAACATCCAATTCTTTTGATGTATCAATTTGTATCAAAATACTGTTTTCTAGAGTTTCGGTTACCATTGAGCCGGGTCCCAATAACCAATACTATATGTTAACATTGGGTAAAGTTCATAACTTTCAGCCCTGGGGGCTTCAAGGGAATAAGTCATCCTAAAAGATATAGTTATAATATTTTCAACCATGCTAAACAAAATGGCTATCTCAAAATTTTGATCGGGTGACTTTGGGGAAACAATGAGTGTGGAAGGGAGCCAAGTTGCTCTACATTTTTTTGGGTCACTTAAAAAAGGCACTAGAACTTTTAAATTTCTAATATAATGAGCCCTTCCACGATATTCTCAAGCCGCGAGATCGATACGATGACCTCGGGAGAAAAGAAAAAAAAAACAAAAAAACAAATAAACACGCCTCCGTGATCTCTCTTCCTGCAAGAAATGGAAAATTTTACATTTTTGTAGACAGGAGCTTGAAACCTCTACATTAGGGTTCTCTGATACGCTGAATATGATTGTGTGATTTTCATTTAAATTCTATAACTTTTAGGGTGTCTTTCCCCCTTTTTTCGAAAATCAGCCAAATTTTCTCAGGCGCATAACTTTTGATAGGTAAGATTAAACTTGATGAAACTTATGTATTTGAAATAAGAATTAAAATCTGATTCTTTTGATGTATCTATTGGTATCAAAATTCCGTTTTTTAGAGTTTCGGTTACCATTGAGCCGGGTCGCTCCTTACAGTTCGTTACCACGAACTGTTTGATTAGAAACACGCCATCTTTACTGAAACACAAAAGAGTTAAAACTAATGCACGTATATTCTTTGTTATAAGGTCAATGCCAAATAAAATATGAAATAAAATGTTTTCGTGCGAAAATGCTTATTTTGTACACCTATGTAATAATAATAATAACAATTAACTACTATTATGGTGTATAAGCATGTGCCTACGTTTCGAATTTTAAAAATTGTTTTAATCGGTTTAATAAGGGTCAAAAGGATTGCCACCTCTAAGAAGCTTACACTCAAATTGAATACAGTATTTTTTCTTGTCTTAACGTAAAAGCCGAATAGAAGAGACCATGCCTTCTTATATTTTATTGGCAGACATGAGATAGGAGAGCACGCCATAATTTTCTTCCCAACCAATAGCCATTCCGAGAGTTTAACCACATATTGCTTAATGTGTTCTATTTTAACGCTATTGGCGCTATCAATATAACCCTTATTTTCTCCTGGTTTCAAAATGTCACATTTATTACTTGAACTTTATGTCTACCCAATAGCCTATATTTAATCAATAGCCTAACTCAGTGGTCGGCAAAGTGCGGCTCCGGAGCCGCATGCGGCTCTTTGGCCCCTCAAATGCCGCTCCAGCACAAATATTTAAATGCAGGCAGCAGACGCGCAAGTCGCACCGAGGGTATCGGTCGGTTGACGATTGAAGGGAACGCGGCGCGGGGGAGACTCGCGCGTTTCTACATGCCAGCCACTGCCCACTGTGCCAGTCAGTTGCAGGTAGTGGTCGGAGCTTATCGTGTCTGTGCGTGTTACAAGGATACCTTCTTGAAGACTAAAGTTGTTGTATTTTTCCATCTAGCTGCACATCTAACAGGTATTTTTCTCATCAATTTAAAAATGACAATAAGTTTGTATTGGTGGCTTTTGAAAAGATTATAATTTGAAATGTTTTTTTAGGGGCCTTGAAATGGCTATCAAAAAGAAGCAAAGAAAAATAGAAGATGAAAACCGTGAATTTAGAGCTGAGTAGACCGAGACTTTCGCATTTATGATAAACTTAAATGGTCTTCCGACATGTCTTATTTGTAAGGAACAATTCACGCATAACAAGAAGTCAAATTTGGAGAGACACTTTACAGCTAAACACGCGTCATTTAGCCCTAAATATCCTCTCGGTGATGCAAGGAAGAAAGCAGTTGAGGAACTTCAGAAGAACCAAGAGACATCAGATTCTGTATTTAAGAACTGGATGCAATCTTCCAGCAATGTTAATACGGCAAGTTTTGTTATGAGTCAAGAGATTGCTAAGAGAGGGAAACCGTACACAGACGGTGAATACATAAAAAGTTGTTTTATAAATGCATCTGAAGAGCTATTTCGGGATTTTAACAATAAAGCAGATATTCTAAAATAAAATTAATGAGGTACCATTGTCTGCCAAAACAATGAAAGATAGAACAATTAAAATGTCTTCGAATATAACCATCCAGCTAATCGAAGATCTGAAATTGATTTCGGCTTTATCAATAGCAGTTGACAAGTCTTGTGACATAAATGATACAGCGCAAGTTTCACTTTTTGTAAGATTTATTTCTCATACTGGTCCTAAAGAAGAACTTCTAAGATTGTTGCCACTCAAAGATCGGACACATGGAGACGATATCGCAAATGCTGTAATTGAGTGTATGGATAAACATCATATTTCTCTCGATAAAATTCTGGCGATTTCAACAGACGGGGCCAAAAGTATGACCGGCCTAAGAAAAGGGTTTCTTGCTATTTTGAAAGAAAAAATTAATCACGAGATACTTGCTTACCATTGCATCATTCATCAAGAAGCGCTTTGTGTACAGACATTTCCAGAAGAAATTCGTAAGGTTATGGCATTAGTGATTACTATAATTAACTCCATTTTGGCTGAAGCTCTTAATCATCGTCAGTTAAAGGAATTTTTAGTTGAAATGGAGAGTGAGTACGCTGATCTTGTGCTTTATAACAAGGTACGTTGGTTATCAAGAGGAAACGTTTTAAAACGTTTCGCATCACTATTACCAGAAATCAAATCATTTCTTCTTGAGAAGGGTGTTCAACTCAGAACTAACGGACGATCAGTGGTTACAAAACTTTTATTTCATGATAGACGTTACGTCTCATCTAAACCAGCTTAATCATAAACTACAAGGGAAAGGAAATACTATTTTTTCGATGTTAGAAGAAGTCACTTCATACGAAAATAAATTATCTCTTTTTGCTCAAGATTTTGAAAGGGTAACTCTGTTTCACTTTCCGAGCCTGTTGAAGCATCGCCAAAAAAATAATTCCTCTATTGACAAACACTACTTCAAAACCACCATTTTAAAAATGAGAGAATCATGTCTCAGCAAGTTTCAGGAATCTAAAAACAGCAAAGCGATCTTAGCATTCGCCAAAAACCCTCTTAAAGCTACGATAACAGATTTAAATTTTTCTCCTTTTGGCATTAACATTAGTAACTTCGAAATACAATTGCTGGAATTAAAAAACAAGGAAATATGGAGCACTAAATTTGAACGTCTTTGTGTAGATTTGGAAATACTGGAGAAGAACAAATGTGAACTTCGTTCATAACACAAGTGGTCTGCTTTGAAAGACCCGGAGAAGAAAGACATGATCATGTTCAACACCTGGAGTAGTATTCCTGACTCTTATGATCAGGTGAAAAAACTTGGGTTTGGTGTTCTTTGCCTTTTCGGCTCTACATATTCATGCGAACAATCTTTTTCAAGCATGTATTTTATCAAGAGTAAATTGAGAAGTCGTCTTATTGATGAGAACCTGGAATCGTGCCTAAAATTAAAAACAACAACATACAAACCTAACATATTAAACTTTCCAAGTAGATGCAAGGACATTGTTCGCATTAAGTGTTTGTCAGTTATTGTCATAATTAAATTTATGGATATCTTACTTTAATTCTTTTTTTAATCAATAAATATAATCTTTATTAATTTAAAATCAAGTTTCATTCAGTGTATCCGTAATTTAATGAAGGTCTAAAATCATAATAAAGGTTTACTACATTAATAAACCGATCCGGCTCTCTAAATTTTTTTTAATCCTGGTAATGTACATATATGGCTCTTTGGCGAAAAAGTTTGCCGACCACTGGCCTAACTGAACATACCGGTTGTACCACTCTATTGACCGTTTTATTGTTCAACGACCAGGTAAGTTGGGTGTTACGCCCGTTTGGTTGGGCTTGTTTGTAAACAAGAAAAGTTTCCGCTTGTTTCTTTTCACGATTCAATGTGACAACAAAGGAGAGAATTTACGCGCACGAAAGATTCTTAATAGTTGAGTGAAAACCAAAAGATAAATCGTAGAGAATTCCAGTTTTCAGGTATGAATAGACCAAAGATGGAGCAGGGGAAAAAAATCTTTTAGAGCATATGGGAAAAAATTAAGAAAATGAATGTAAAAAGAAGTTCAAAAGCTACCTGAAGTCCTGGCCAAAATGCCTGCAATGAATCCATGAAGTTTTTCGAATTAATGTTAGGTCTATGCATGTGGACATCTAGCAGAATAGGACCTTGACTTACGTACTTCATGACAGCTCTATAGTGCTACAAAAATTGAAATATAAATATAGGAAGAACAATCCTTCCCTAATGAGAAGTGCTTATACACTGGAGTACACAAAAATGTAGATTAAAGAATCTATGAAGTGGACCAATGGCATCTCCTTTCATCTTTCTCATCCTTATCCTACTCATAAATTTTTAAAAGAAAGGTATGCATGTAGTACCTTATCTGAAGTGTGATTTTGTAAACATTTTAATCTGTATAACAAAGCGGCTCATTTGAGCACCAAAGCGGCTCATTTTCCTCTCTTTACAGTTTAAATACTTAAAAATTACAAACACCTACCAACAAGCACTTTGTTTGTAGTTTGAAGGTATAAATATCTATTTTTAGTTTTTTAGATTCTCAGTTTCTATTGACAGGAGCTGCTTTTTACTTACAGTTTGATGTTTTATTCAGTGTTCGCTAACTGACTTATGTACTCCATTACAAAACTATAGTGCTACCAAAACTTAAATATAAATACAGGAGGAACAATCCTTCCCTGTTGAGAAGTGCTTATATACTGAAGTACAAAAAAATGAAGATTATAGACGAGAGAGAACGAAAGTTTTACATTTCGACCGGATGAATACAGCATTGCAATTCATCTATACCTTTATGAAGAAGAATACAAGTAGACTGAATATCTTTCTTCCAAGGCCGTATCCAGGATTTTTTTTTTGGAGGGGACTTTACTCAAAAAAAAATTTTCGGGGGAGATTTTACACAAAAAAAAGCCTAAAAAAACATACACAAAATTTGTTACGTTTTTACGAGTCAGACATAAATTTCGGGGGGAGGGGGTCAAACCGGGAACCCCCCCCCCCCCCCTGGATACGGCCCTGCTTTCTTCCTTGCGGTTTATGTTCCCTTTGAAAAACACCATTCTGAAACTAGTTCACACATCAGCAAACCACCTGAAGGTCTACTTTTTTGACTTATGTGAGGAGGTCGAGGTGATACTCTGGTCCAATTCAAAAGAGGCCTTTTCTACCTTCCAACAAGAAATCTTCTTCGAGTAGAATTACGCCACTGGAGATTGATAGTTTGATACGACTTTTCGATACCCTGATCATCCCCATCGCAATCTACTCATGTGAAACATGGATGCTGAAGGTAAATGACAACTCTCGACTCGCAACATTTGAAACTAAGAGCCTCCGCCGCATCGCCGGGATCACTTACCTTGATAGAATCTCAAATGTCGAACTTCTCGAGCGCCTTAAAGGACAACAAACAATTCTCATGAAGATCCAGCTCCAGCAACTTCGATGGCCCGGTCATGTACAACGGGTGAGTCGGTCCCGCCCCCTCCCTGAAAATCACCTTCGAAGGCCAAATTCACGGTTCTCGTCCTCGTGGTCGTCCCCCAAAAAGGTGGAAGGAAAACTTTGCACCTCACCGCCTCTCGGACCTTATTCGCCTAGCAGGAGACCGTGAAGCATACAAAAGGCACATCCACGCCATTACGAAGAAAGAGGCCCCAAGACGACCTTCAAGGACGGATGGGACTTAAGTAAGTAAGTAAGCTTGATAGTTGTGACTGAATGCATGATTATGCCAAAAACAAAATTCTAGGATCCAACATTCAGGGATTGGCCCCGATTAAAAAGACCAGACAATCTTATTCGGTAGACACCAATAAATAGTCCTTCTAATTTTCAATTTTGTATTTTCGGCAAAAAGTGAAAACAGGACCATCCAGTAGTTTTTCGGACGTCACACATCGATGCAGCAGGAATGAAAACAACATATTATACAACATATGGTCTTTTTAATGCATGAATTATGTGTTTCCCTATATTAACCCCATTCGAATACACCAAATGAAAACAAATTTCCAGCAAAAAAAGTAAATAAATAAAACACTGCCATCTAGAAAAATGAATCGGTATTGTATTCTTTCCCCCCCCCCCCCAAAAAAAAACACCAAGCAGCTTTCCAGTCGTCAGCAATCGATACAGAAGGGCTCATAACAGCACAATTATCTCAGAGCCTTTTCATTTCATGAAATGTACGTTTCATTCTGATGGCCGAAATTGACTAAGAGCGAATGCACGAAATGTAAACACATTTCCGGGAAAAACAATCATTTAGCCCTCTAAGTTCAAAGTTACTAAATTCCAAGAAAAATGAATTAGTAAATATTATCTTTCCAACGAAAAAAATCATAATAAAACAGCCCGAACTAGGAAAACTGACTAGTAATATTGCCTTTCCCAAAAAATAAAAAGCAAAATAGCCTCACCTAGCAGCATTACAGTCGTCTCCAATCAATACAGTAGGGCTGATAACAGCGCAATTATGTCCAAGCCTTTTAACAGCATAAAACTTATTTTCCTTATTCACATATATTTCAAAACTTTGAGAAAAAAAGGGTCATTAAAGTGCTGAAAGAAGAAATGTTAAAGTATGCACTTTGAAATACCAAATTTGCAATTTTTTTGACTCTTTTTTGTCAAAAATTTAAATTCGCCATTTAGAATTACCAAAATATTATCTTCATTACGAGAGCACTATACGGAGGGAGAGGGTCCACCTCCTATCCCCCATACACTTCTGAACTTTACAATACGACATCTAAATGCGTCATAAAATAGTTAAATTTCATGTTGGAATTCTATTCAAGGATTCAATCTCCATGCAATTTGATAGAAGGTAAGAGTGTTTCGTTGGGGCGATGGCACATTAATTTTCAACCTCACGACTACCTCAACACAATTAGTAAGAATCTAATTACAACAGAAGCTAACCTTATCAAAACGACTATTGTATCTATCTTCACCAAGTAGTATATACGCTTTCAGGCAATACTCGTAGTAGGAGTCGATCCCTGCTCCGACTCCAGACTCCCGTCGAACCCATTCACCGCTATGAACATTCAGAACAGTTCCAACAAGGTCAGACGCCCGATTTCTCAAGGTCCAAAGTTGATCCATGGCTTTATGGGCTTTCTCCTGCATTAAAATATAGAAACAGTTAGAGGAAAATAGAAATGTAAATATGAAAAAGCATTATACATATTTATTTATAGCCAACTTACAAAATATAAGATAGTGGAGTAAAATGGATAAAAGTGAAAATGGCAAAAATAATAAATTAATGACTGATGAACCATTAAAATAAAATTGAACCTATATAAAATCAGAGAACATTAGACAACTATATGATACGGTCCAGCCACAGCTAGTTATTAGAGGAAGGTTTACATTGATGATGATAGAAAAAACGCATAAAATATACAATACCAAACTGAGCAGTGCACAATACATTGGGTAAAGCAAAGCCCGAAAAAATATAGCATGGTTACCAAGCGTCGAAAAGTTTCTAAAGACCACACCTACCATAGAAGCCACGGGTTGCGACCATCTTAGAACGACCCGTTTTTCATTTGTCTTTAATATTATGTTAGAGTACAAAAAACAAGGAACATTTTTGGGTTAATGTTTTATAAGTATTTGTAAGCTGCATTTTTTTAGTAGTAATAGCAATAAAACTGTGTTGAAACTTTATAAGCCCATAAGCAGTAACGTCACGTTAACATGTTAGTATAGTACAGAACGTATAAAAAGACGTATTTCTGCACTTGAATTGAAACCGATCCGGAAACTTTTAACAGCAGGAGACGAGAAAGTCATTTTTTCGGTTTTCACTGCTCTTTCTGACATTTTGACTCTGTAACAACAACTTTTTCAAAGTTGCTTCAAAGTGTTTAAATTCAGAACATAATTAAGAGCTCTTTACCCCGCAAAGGTCTAGCACAGACTGATGAAAATGATAGTTTTTGCTGAAAATAACTGAATACTGTTGTTTCTGAATGCCACTAGTTAAGTATTTTACCACTGAAGGCTCAAAAGACATATTGAATTAATTAAACATTAAAGATTAATTTAGCAATAGTTTTCTATATTTGTTTCTAGAGAATTTGTTGTGATTTTGGAAGGCAGACACATCAAAAGACGAGAAATAAATCAATATTTAAGGAATTAGAACGTCCTTTCCAATACTTTAATAGAATTTTAGCACTGGTCAACTCAATAATTTATATTATTTTTTTAATTAATAATTATGTCAATTAATTATATTTAATTTTTTATTAAATTTAATAAAGTTAATTTATTACATTTTATTAAATTTTATTTTATTATAAATTTCATTATATTTAATTAATTATATTTAATTTTATATTTTAATTATAATTAATTATATTAAATTAAATATATTATATTTAATTATATCAAGAACTTATATTAATTTCTTAGCTCCCCAAAAGCAGGAATTTTAACAAGTCATTTCTCAGAAAATTCCTGGAATACGAGTACTCCATCATAAACAGCTTTTCTTTCCGTAGGAATTTTTAGCCAATCATTACCAAAACAGAAATAAAAAGAGAAGGAGGATGGAGAGAGAGAAAGAGAGCATATAACCAACCTCAAAAACTGTATCTCCAGAAAGTCTTGAAAGTGCTGCAAATTCAAGTATCATTGTGCCGGCACAAGCGGTGCATGTTTCTCTCGAATGTTCTGGTGTTATTGTTTGCATACCGTGCCGTAAATTAACCTGGAAGAGAGATATGTAAACAATTTCTCCCAGACAAGTTCAACACCAAAGAGTATAGGAAAGAGACAAGAGGGAACAACATTGACAGTAAAAAGGGAAAAAAAAACAACCAATGAAATCCATAACTGATCTGCACTAAACTTGAAAATTATTCCAAGAAGCAGAGCTTGTACACGAGGTGAAAACACAAAAAAAAAATTCACAAATTCACAAAAAAAAAAATTAAAAAGGGAAGACATAATTCCTTTCTGTAGTACAGACACGGGACTTACAAATTCGTGAAACAAAGAATTAACCATCAAAGAAACCAATCTAAATTATAACCTCTATTAATCAACAGTTCGTGGTAATATACTGTTAGCAAGGTGTGACTCGGCCAGATAGTAACCGAAACTCTAAAAATTTCTTTTTTTAAATTATAACGTCAATAGAATTGGCTTTTATATGGTGACTCCAAACCTATAAAATCTATCAAGTTCAAAGTTAACCATCAAAGCTACGAGCTAGGGAAAATTTGCTTCGAAAAAGGAGGAAAACGCCCCAAAAAGGTCAAACGATTTCAATGAATAATCATACCTTATGATTCAGCTTATCAGAGAACCTCGATGAAGAGGTTTCAAAATTCTATACACAAAAATGTGGAATTTTGTACTTTTTGCCACGAATAAGATCATAGAAGCGTGTTTATATGTTGTTTTTTCTTCCCAGGGATGGTCGTATCGAACCAATGATTCGAAAATAATGGGATGGGGCTTATTCAAACCGAAACTAAAACGGACCAAAAGGATTCGAGGCCAACTAGCCCCCTTCCCACGCCTCTTTTCACCTCAAAAGACATCTGATCGATATTCTGAGGTACCCATTTAATTAAGCATAGTTCAAAGGCCAATAACTGTGCGTCTGGGGATGATATTGACCACCATTTCCTCCGGAGAAAGGGCTTTAAGTTATATAATTTGCCAATGGAGGTAATAGTGCTCGTCCGAAGTTAGTTCCCATGCAAATTGGCGCATGAAGAACGACCTCCAGGTGCCTCTGGATATCTGGCTAGCCACCAGAGAACCAAATGCATCTAGGGACGGTTGTATTGGCAACCCTCCTAATGAAACTTCTATTGCTACGAATGGAACCAGAAATTCAGCCTCAGATATATCATCTCAAACCCCGTCTCGACCTCGGACTGCCCACGGATGATTCCCTCTGAATACGGTTGACCAAGGTGGTATCAATGTGGCCACCTGGAATGTTCTGACACTGAACCAACCTGGTTGAAAGCTTCTATTAGCCAGAGAATTAAAGAAATATAAAGTTACAATTGCTGGAATCACTGAAACACATCTATCTGGTGATGCTGAGGAGTACATTGGTGAAGGGTACACACTGCTTTGGTCTGGTCGTCAGCAGAAACGAGGAGGCGTTGGCTTAGTGCTGAACAGTGCAGCGTGCAAGGCCCTCCTGTCATTCGCACCAGTATAACCCAGGCTCCTGAGAGCAAGGCTCGATGGTAAACATGGAAAAATAACCATCATCACCTGTTACGCCCGACATAGCCAAGTAAACCTGGCATAGCAATTATGGACCAACGAAGAAGATGCTCGACTACATCATCAGACGCTGGCGATGGCTGTCGTCTGTGCCGAGTCGTCGCACCTACCGAGGCGCCGAACTTGGGAACACCGACCATCGTCTTGTTGCAGCCAAAATCAGGCTTCGCCTAAAAGCTACAAATACCAGTCCGAAAACCTCGGAAAATTGATACCTACCGTATCCAGCAAGACCCCGCTTTGGCTAAGCAGTATCAGGTCAAAATATCCAACAGATTCAAGGTTCTTACGCAATGCAATGACAGTGAAGGTGTATGGAAGGTCTTCAAAGAGAATGCTCTTGCAGCTGCAACTAGCGTTGCTGGAATGAATCAGCGTAAGAAAAAAGACTGGATCAGCAACGAGTCCCTTGCCATTATTGATCACAGACGGGAAGCCCGCCTTCGCGGGGACATGACAGCGTATAGGCAATTAAATAAAGAGCGTAACATCATGCTGCACAAAGACCGTAAGACCTTTATTGACAAAAAAGCAAGCGAGCTCTAAGAGGCCGCCAATAAAAAGGACAGTGGAGCCATATATAAGATCCTCCGTGAGCTCTCTGGTCAATACACTCAAACTAAATCGTATCTCCGTAACGCCAGTGGCGAGAATATTTAAGACCAATCACAGTGTCTCCGCCAGTAGGAACACCCCTTCGAGAAGCTACTAAACTCAGACACACCTGACCAAATTGACGACCAGATTGCTGCTGCTGCTGACAATGCTACAACTGCCCCCAATGGCACTGAATTTACAACAGAAGAAATAAAAGCAGCAGTACGAAAGCTGAAGAACAACAAAGGGCCAGAAGTATGTGACCTGACATCAGAACTCCCTAAAAAATGGCGATCCATCCATGACCCTCTGGCTACAAATACTGTTTAATACTGTGTGGCACTCTGAAATGATACCATCAGACTGGAAGACAGGCTTACTTGTGCCAGTCTAGAAGAGGAAAGGAAGTAAAGCAGAATCTAATAATTACCATGGAATAACTCTGCTCTCGGTACCTGGCAAACTCTTTGCCATGCTGCTCCTCAGGCGGGCAGAGCGATCCACAGGTAACACCTCCATGCAGAGTTTCTAAAACTTCAAATAGTAAGACGAATTCCACCGTAGTTCCATCCCAACTTAATAATATTCCCATAATTTGTCAAGCCTTTCCTCTCAAGCCCGGTCCAGTCCCGCCTTTTAATAATGCCTCAAAACCACACCCTTACCCACAGCATCCTTCTCATAAACTTCAACCCTAAATAATTCCCTCCCGAATTGAAAAAAAATCCCAATACCCAAATCGGTTTAAATTTCCAACTTTCCTACTTACCAATGCTGGGAGCCAGAATTTTGACAAAATTACCGAACTTGAGGGTATCTCTGAAATTCATAAAATTAATATTATTGTTGTGACAGAGGTTCAGTCCCAGAACCCAGATTTCCTAAAAATCAGTAATTATACTCAGTTTAAAAAACTTTGCCCTCTCGATCACCCTCTCGGGGAAAAAGGGGGTGGTATATTATTTTCTGTCCGAGATAACCTCCAACCAAAACTCATCCCCACCCCCAACTGCTGACTTTGTGTTATCAAAGTATCCGAACGCTGGTATTTACTTACTTGGCGATGCGAATGACCTGAGAATAGACTCTATCTGCACCTCTCTTAATATTAAACAACTGGTTAAAATATCTACAACAAAAGGTAACACCTCTCTGGATGTTATTTGTTCAAACATGAGTAAGTATTACAACTCCCCGCAAGCACTACCACCACTGGAAGGCAGTTACCACTATTGTCTTCTTTTTTCTCCCTCTTCAGCCATTGAACATTTCTTTACTACCTCCATTGGGGTTTGCCGTCCCCTCAGTGACACAGGCATTTTTTCTTTTGGATCATGGCTGACCAGTGAAAGTTGGTCAGACCTATATAATTCTAATAACCTTGATGACAAGATTTTGATTTTTCACAAAAAACTAATGATTCCTGCTCATTATGTTTCCCAGAAAAAAAAAAATCAGAAAATGTTCCAGTGATAAATCTCACATAAATAATCCCATAAAAATTTTAATCCGAACAAAAATAAGCATATTAAAGAGGGGTAATTTAACTGAAGCAAATAAGTTAAGAAAGGAATTAAAAAGTCAAATTAGAAAAGCTGCCCGAGCCTATTATAAAAAAAAAATAAATACTTGCGCCATGATAAACCAAAGAACTGGTACTCTGAAATTAAAAAACTTACCGGCAAGAATCAAGAACATCTAAATTTTTAGATGAATGAACCTCCAAAGACCACAGCTTATGAACTCAATAAGTTTCTGGCTGCTATTGTCTAGAATCTCCCATCACTATTTTACGCATTTCCAGATATTCCTGATCCTTTTTCACTCCCACATATTTCTCCACTTGATGTTGTAAATAAAAAAGTTGAAAAACTAAAACGATCAAGCATTTGCCCTTTAGATATTCCTGTTCCTCTGATTAAAGCTTTCAGTGATTACCTCTCAAAACCCCTATCCACCTTGTTTAATGAAATTACAGAATCTGGACAGTTCCCTCAATATTGGAAACAAGGCTTTATTACTCCAATCAAAAATAAAAATGGGAAGCCTGGCTTTGATGGCATTCGTCCTATTACCCTCAACTCGATTTTTTCGAAATTGTATGAAAGTTTTCTCGCAGACTGGCTTAAGATGAAAGTCCTCCCCCTCATTGATCTTAGACAGTTTGGTAATTTCAAATACGCGTCAACCTCTCATTACCTCATCCGTCTTGTTGATTCTATGGGTAAATTAGTTGAAAAACCTAACAGTCGGCTTTATCTGATCTCTATTCATCTTCAAAAAGCTTTCGATTTGATTAACCACAAATTACTCAGATAAACTTATAAACGAATTCCAGATAGAAACTTTCCTTGTTAAGCTCGTTGCCTCTTTTCTTTCTAATAGATCTCAAGCAGTTAAATATCTAAATTGTTTCTCAGATCATCTCCCCATATTTAATAACTTTCCTCAGGGGACTATTCTAGGGCCTCTGCTTTTTTCTCTTATGATTAACAGCCTTTCAACCCTTTATGACAATAGGTGGAAATTAGTCGATGACATGACAGTTTTAGAGATATGTCATAAAAACATGTTTAGCAATCCAATGGGCATACTCCAAGATATTGCCTGTGAGGCCTCTTCCCTTGACATGACAGTTAACCCTTCTAAATCCGCAATAGTCTCAGTAAGTTTCCTTAAATCCCCTCCCCTTTTTCTTTCTCCTATTCCTCCTGAAACCTCTGTCACATCTCTTAAACTCCTTGGTGTTACAATTTATTCCAATTTGAAATGGGATGCCCATATTAATAATATCCTACGACAAGCAAACTCCTCACTTTTCCTCCTTAAACTTTTAAACAAATTTAGTTATCTTCAGTCATATATACCACAGGTTTACATTTTTTTTGCGCGTCCAAAATTAGAGAATGCTCCTCCTATTTGACACCCTGACCTCTCAAATGACGCAACACAAAAGATTGAAAATGTCTAAGAGAGGGGTTTAAGAATTATATTTAAAGAGGGTAAGATACCATATTTGCATTTGTTAAATATTTCAAACCTAGAGACCCTCGAGAGACGAAGAAATAATTTGTGCCTCCGTTTTGGTAAGTTGGCACTTTTGAACACCCGTACTGCGAACCTTTTCCCTGAATACCATGTACCTGATAGAAATCGTCCTCCCCGAACTGTGTCCCAGCCTATCCCCACCTTATCTCCCATTCTTTGTACTACCTTGCGGTATAAGAAATCTTTTATCCCTTTTTTTACTGATATAATAAATAGTGGTTAATTTGTACATAAATTTTGTCTTTTCTCTTATATAATAAAAGAAACAGCTCGTTTTTCTTTTTACTCTTTTTTTTGTTCCCTATCCCCTTTTTATGTTGTTTTTTAAACATTTGTTAATGTGTATATTATTTATTTTTTCAGTTTTATCAGTTTTTATCTTTTTAACTAGTTGCCATTTTGCAGTTTTTAATATAAGTGACAAAAGAGTCATATAGGATTCCGCTATTTAATTATTTTATTTTTTTGCATTGGTTGCCAATTTTTTAGTTGTTGTGCTTTTGTTATGATTTTCTTGCTTGTTTGTTTTTTTATGGACTTCGAAATTCGAATTCGGCCCTTCAGGGCTTGTGATAGTAATTTCTCGAAATAAATATCTCTATCTATCTCAAAGTACCTCCATCCCCTTCGTTGCCACCAGCAAGCTGGGTTCATGCCGGGTAGGTCCACTACTGATCAAATCCATACAATTAGACAGCTGATAGAGTAAACTCTAGAATATAAAAGGAAGGCATACATTGCCTTCGTCTATTTTCAATCTGCTTTCGACACTGTCAACAGACAGTCACTGTGGCTGATCCTTCGATCTGCTGGTGTACCTAAGACAATTGTCAATCTATTCAAAGAACTATACTATAATACCGAGAGTGTTGTCAATGTAAATAGCCAGCTCTCATTACATTTTAAAATTAGAACCGGTGTTCGGCAAGGTTGCGCTGCTGCTCCCGAAATCTTCATTGTGTCATGGACCATGTTCGCAACAAAAAACTGCTAGCGCATCCGTTTGGCATCGATTTTGCTGTAAGAGTTCTGTCAGATGTTGACTTCGCTGACGATGTTGTATTGCGAAAATTTCACTGACATTAAAACTGCCTGGAAACACTAGCATCTGCTGCAAAAAAACTTGGTTTAAATGTAAACTGAACCAAGACCAAAATATTGCCTGTAGACAAGACACCATGCAACCCCCGACAACTATAGAAGTATTTGGCCAAGATGCTGAGAGTCAAGCAGTTCACCTACCTTGGTTCACTTGTTTGCTGAAACAGAAATCTAGATGCAGAGATATCAGCAAGGGTGGCAAAGGCATTTTGGGCCGCCTACTGAAAACAATATTCAACAAACCCCAGATCAGCCGTCTCACGATAGCTCGTATCTACTCTGCCTCTGTAGCAAGTGCTGTTTTTTACTCGTCAGAGACTTGACCTTTGACTCAGTTGCAGATGATGAAGGTAGATGCTGTCCAGACAGACAAAACACCTCTACTTAATCAAACACGTTAGGTGGCTGACAGGGTATGGAACAAGGATATCCTCCGGTCCTTTAAATTATCACCCCTGATCGAACAGCTTGAGCCCCGCTTGCTGGGTTGGTACGGTCAATTACTTTGCCTACCCACTGAAACACCTGCCCGACTTATACTTGACTTCGATCCAACTGCAAACGGCTGGAAACGGCCAGGAGGTAGACCACGTATGAGATGGGCGGATATCATCCGAGATCGACTCACAGTGTGGGATCGATCACAGCGAAGCTCCTATCTTCGCCCAAAACAGGCAACTCTGGAGACGACTAACAGCGCTGACGTCTGGTTCCCTCTACGCTGGCGATGCTGCCGAACAAGAGCTTTAAATCAAGTAAGTAAGTAAGTCAATGGTTTACATATAATATTTGTTATTGGGAAATAAATGGAAATTTTTAGAGGGCGAGGGAATTCTGCAGTCAGGAGCATTTTCCACGTTGGTATTTTTTGTGGGGAATTTTAGGAGCGGGGAAATTTTCTGGAATTCATATATGAAATTCTTTTTATTCTTAAATTCTTTTTAACTTGAGCTTAAAAATTTAAGCATTCCATTTAAACTCGTCATGTTTTTTTTAATATTACTTTAGCTTAAACAGGCAACGGAATTTTTGGATGTTTATGCTTGGATGTTTCGCTTGTTTCTTGTATTTTTACGTTAACTTACATTGCTCATAGGAAAATGAGAAAAGGGGTATATGAAAATCTTATTCTCTTCAGTTAGTATTTTGTATACGGAGTACAAGTAAATATCACACTGGAAAAGCGCATCATCTATGATACATACAAAAAAAGTATAAAAACGAATTAGCTCAAAAGTCAGGCTTATTTGAAAAAATAACCTTGTAGAACTTCCCTGAGATGGGTTCGATGTTTCTCCAAGCAAATAAAATGGACAAATAAAAGTTATTTTGTTTATTTTGATCCTCTAAGACTGATCCTTATTATTACTTCAGATGTATATCCTCTTCTCGTTAGCCCTGTACATCAAGTATTCCGTTTAATAATAAATAACCTATATAATATTATTAATATATTTACCTAATAATGTTTGCTATATTAATAACAATAGTTTTTTTTTAATAGAAAACACTAATTATTACCTTTGCATGACGAATTCCGGTTGTTGTATTGTGCCCGTTGGCCTTTATGCAACCCAATTTTTTTTTCTTTTAAGGTATATGTCCCCTCTAAGAAAAGAGATTTTGCAATAAACCTGCAGCTGTAACTTGCAATAAAAAGACAAACTACTTATATCATCGGATTCAATAGTCTCAGATCTATTCATTCACCAGGTCGGAATTACGATATTCCTTTGACGTTTTCTTGAATAGTTATTTAACTTGCTTAAAAGAATAAAGGAATTGTCCAATTTCCAACGATTTTCAAACAGTTTTCAATCTAAAAAAAAGAGACAAAAAACCGTTGAAGAGCAGAAATATAAACCGCTAGAAATTGCGCAGGAAACATACACCTAAAGCTTTTTTTTTAATAGAAAAAACTATTCTTACCTTTGCATGAGGAATCCCAGTTGTTGTATTGAAGGCGGGTAGAAGCCTGTTGCCTATATCCAGTGCCATAGTTAACAAATCATTGCTATACCAAGTGATTTCTCCATATCTGGACTTTATATAGTCAGCAAGAATGTGCCCAGATAGTAGACCCCTGTAAGAAAAATTGAAGCTTTGATATTGTTGGTAAATACTGTATTAGCGAGACTTTGTGTCCAGTTGAGGAGGCCATTGTGACCTATGAGAAAAATCTAGTTTCTGGCCCAGGAGTAGGTCCGCTTTCTAAAGTATATTCTTGAGTGTAGTTTTGAATATATTGTAGTAGGTTTAATATTCCTTGTTAGGTCTCTCACCATTTTTCCGCATCCCTATTTTTAGTTAATCCTAAGATGGGTTATTAAAAAGAACTCATTGTAATATTATTTGTCCAAAGGCCTTTCTCATCTGGTGGGGAACAAGAAGCTATAAATTTAGGATAAAATTTTGTGTGTCAAAACTCAAATATTGTGTGTCATATGGCTTCAATATATACAGTAGTGTATCGGGGTGCATTGATCCACGAATTTAAATTTTTTATCCTGGAAAAGATAATTTCTTTTGAACTCGGCTTTTCAAACACATATAAAATTCCGGTCCGGTCTCTGCTGTCCCACTCAATTATGTAGGTCCAGAATTGAGAATGCAGATATTAGATTATGCTTTATTTGCATATGAAAATGTACCATCTGGACCAAATAAGATAAATATCTGAAATAATGGCCAATATTCCTTGGCTAATCTCTTTTCTCATCAGAAAAGGTCTTTCTCATCTGGTAGGAAACAAGAAGCTATAAAGTCAGGATAAAATTCGGCATACCTGATGTCAACAGCAACACAATGTTAATTTATTCAAAAATAGGTGTATCTCACCTGTCAATTTATTTACGAAAATGGACGTATCTCATATATGACAGTCAGCCAATAACACAATGAGGGAGAGAAAACTTTTGAAGTACAACCCTCCCAGAAATTCGACATACCTATCTCGAATTTAACCTATATTTTTTATATAAGTCGCCCACTTATTGAATCCTTTTGGAAATAAGGTTCACCTCCTACCATCATCCGAAAAGCAATGAATCCTTCCCCAATACCTGGAGTTGAAACAGTTTATCTTCATTCATTATATACGAGATAAAGCAAAACAAATTCGCTAATTTTGGCAAAACTACAGTTTTAGGTTCCAAATTCAAAAATGTTGTACATTTTGATTTAGTACCTAAAAATACCAAACATCATGAAAAATACCCTCCCAAAAACAGTTTTATCAGGATAGGTGGGATTATTTTAGTGACAGTTTTGGCATACAATTTAGGGAGTACCATTAAGGATCTTGTCCTTTTGCTTTCTTTTTTCCTATTCTTCATACTTGATGCTCGTTTTTTTGTAATTATTTCGTCTGCTTTCTTTTATTTAGTCACAAAATACTAGTTACAGGATCAATTATTAGGATAAATTTTTAGGGGTACAGATACGCAACAACTACTTTTCAAGAAAAAGTTAATTTATAATCAATAAAAAATTTCTTAAACAACATTGCCTTTCCATTTGCAATTGAAAAGAAAAATATATAAAAAAGGATAAAATTTTTCATAAGAAAGAGAAAAATGAAACAATTTTTATAACAAAATAATAATAAAATCATAAACGTATCAGAGATCATAAACGCCTTACCCTAATACTCGGATGTTCGTTTCGAATACCGACACAACAATATCATGGTCGAAGTTAACTTCATTGATGATCAGCTTCAGACTCTCCTCAAAGCCATGAAAATCTCCGATAATGGCTAAAGTGTCCAAAGAGTCAATGAGCGTCAACGAAAAACTGAAAGAATTCAAATTAGTGCTTTTCCTGTAACGTCAACAACAGCTTGTTGCAGAACAAAGCTGCATAAGAAAAACACTGCAGCATAAAGATGTGGGAGTTATATTGAGGCAGATGTATTTCATTGAGGCAGATATGACTGAAGTGTCCAAAGAGTCAATGAGCGTCAACGTAAAACTGAAAGAATTCAAATTAGTGCCTTTTCTGTAACGTCTAAAAAGAGAATACACAATTAACAGCTTGTTGCAAAACAAAGCTACACGAGGGAGACACTGCAGCATAAAGATGTGACAGTTGCATTGAGGCAGATATGACTGAAGTGTCCAAAGAGTCGATGAGCGTCAACGTAAAGCTGAAAGAATTCAAATTAGTGCCTTTTCTGTAACGTCAAAAAAAAAGAATACACAATTAGCAGATTGTTGCAGAACATAGCTGCACGAGGGAGACACTGCAGCATAAAGATGTGACAGTTGTATTGAGGCAGATATGACTGAAGTGTCCAAAGAGTCGATGAGCGTCAACGTAAAGCTGAAAGAATTCAAATTAGTGCCTTTTCTGTAACGTCAAAAAAATAGAATACACAATTATCAGCTTGTTGCAGAACATAGCTTCACGAGGGAGACACTGCAGCATAAAGATGTGACAGTTGTATTGAGGCAGATATGACTGAAGTGTTCAAAGAGTCGATGAGTGTCAACGTAAAGCTGAAAGAATTCAAATTAGTGCCTTTTCTGTAACATCAAATAAAAGAATACACAATTATCAATTTGTTGCAGAACAAAGCTGCACGAGAGCAACACTGCAGCAAAAAGATGTAATAGTTGTATTGAGACAGATGTATTTCATTGAGGCAGATATGACTGAAGTGTCCAAATAGTCAATGAGCGTAAACGTAAAGCTGAAAGAATTCAAAATAGTGCCTTTTTTGTAACGTCAAAAAAAAGAATACACAATTAACAGCTTTTGCAGAACAAAGCTGCAGGAGGGCAACACTGCAGCATAAAAATATGACAGTTGTATTGAGGCAGATATGACTGAAGTGTTCAAAGAGTCAATGAGCGTCAACGTAAAGCTGAATGAATTTAAATTAGTGCCTTTTCTGTAACGTCTAAAAAGAGAATACACAATTAACAGCTTGTTGCAAAACAAAGCTACACGAGGGAGACACTGCAGCATAAAGATATGACAGTTGCATTGAGGCAGATATGACTGAAGTGTCCAAAGAGTCGATGAGCGTCAACGTAAAGCTGAAAGAATTCAAATTAGTGCCTTTTCTGTAACGTCAAAAAAAAAGAATACACAATTAGCAGATTGTTGCAGAACATAGCTGCACGAGGGAGACACTGCAGCATAAAGATGTGACAGTTGTATTGAGGCAGATATGACTGAAGTGTCCAAAGAGTCGATGAGCGTCAACGTAAAGCTGAAAGAATTCAAATTATTTCCTTTTCTGTAACGTAAAAAAAAAAGAATAAACAATTAGCAGCTTGTTGCAGAACATAGCTGCACGAGGGAGACACAGCAGCATAAAGATGTGACAGTTGTATTGAGGCAGATATGACTGAAGTGTTCAAAGAGTCGATGAGTGTCAACGTAAAGCTGAAAGAATTCAAATTAGTGCCTTTTCTGTAACATCAAATAAAAGAATACACAATTATCAATTTGTTGCAGAACAAAGCTGCACGAGAGCAACACTGCAGCATAAAGATGTGATAGTTGTATTGAGACAGATGTATTTCATTGAGGCAGATATGACTGAAGTGTCCAAATAGTCAATGAGCGTAAACGTAAAGCTGAAAGAATTCAAAATAGTGCCTTTTTTGTAACGTCAAAAAAAAGAATACACAATTAACAGCTTTTGCAGAACAAAGCTGCAGGAGGGCAACACTGCAGCATAAAAATATGACAGTTGTATTGAGGCAGATATGACTGAAGTGTTCAAAGAGTCAATGAGCGTCAACGTAAAGCTGAATGAATTTAAATTAGTGCCTTTTCTGTGACGTCCAAAAAAAAAGAATACACAATTAACAGCTTGTCGCAGGGCAAAGCTGCACGAGGGCAACACTGCAGCATAAAGATGTGGCGGTTTCTTAGCAATATTGTCTTGATGAGTCTTGCAACTCATTGTGGGAGAAGGCCTTGAAACAGACAAGTCGAAACCACAGTACCCAGACGCTCAAAGAACATCTCAATCAGCCCGCCTTTACACGGAAGAGAAAAAAAACAAAAGACTTAAGCAAAATATATTTTTCTACGTTCAGCTTACAAAGAACTTATTTATATTTGTGGGCTTAAATGTTTCTGGTGGGCCCTCCTACCCTTCGTTGTATGTAGGGATGGCCAAAGAGGGAATCCACAGTAGAATTGGCAACAGAAAGCCAAAGGGCCTTGCATTACACAACAAAAGTAAGTAAGAGCATAATAGCAAAAAAAAATTTTATTTTTTTTTTGCTTTTATTTGCAGCTAGTTGTTTTTAAAAAGAAAGAATTTCGCTTAAAGCTCCAAGAGACAAGAAAAAAATCCTGTCATCAAGAACTCTGATTTCCAGCTATTTCTTGAGCAAGAAAATAATAAATATTCCATTTTGGAAAACTAAAACATTCTATATGACGGGATAACCTAAAAAAAGGAGGAAATAGATTAGAGCAATCAATTACAGATGTGGAATTTATGAGGACAGGCCGTCAGAATCAACTCAAGGTAAAGTAGCACATAATATCTATTGAATTACTGCAGTCAAAGTGTAAAATTCAAAATCTCAGCAAAAATACACAAACTAATTATTTTTTTAATGTTAATCTACAAGGGGGAATAATAACACCAAAGAGCAATAGCGACTTACTCAATAATTTCAACTGACACCTTCCATAAAATTTGAAATATTTGAAATATGTGAAAAAAGAAGAAAGAATTTGCATTTTTCTAAATAAAAATTATTTATAGAATAGCATCTTCGAAAATTAAAAAAACTTCAGGCTTTGTAGTAAATACGCCTTGAAATTCCAGAAAGGCAATCGTTATAATCCCAAAACTGGACAAATACAACTAATTTTTTTAATTTTTAAAATGGTTTACATGCACTTCAACAGTTTCAATTGATAAAGTATAAAACTTAATAAACAAATTTATATTATAATTCCAAATTCTGAATATGATTTTACCACCCCATAATTCTCTTGAATAATTCCAATCTATCTAGATACACTTATTTAGTACACAATACAATAGTGCAAATCAATGAGCTGCTAATGACCCCAAACAAAATTTTGCAGTTGGAATTACTAATCAATCACAAGTACATACACCCTTAAACCAAAAATAGCCAGTGTGCCCTTTTTTGGATTTTGGTGCATGTCAGTAGAATGGCCCCTATTGATCCCACGAGTACCACGTGGTTTATGGTTTTCTCAGTGAGAATGAAAAAACAGTTGAAATTCTCACTTGAAAAACCATGAATTTTGTTGCATTTATGGTAATTCTCACTTGAAAAACCATGAATTTTGTCACAGTTATGTAATTCTCACTTGAAAAACCATAAAAAAAGACATAAATGTGACAAAATTCATGGTTTTTGAAGTGAGAATTAAATAAATGTGACAATATTAATGGTTTTTCAAGTGAGAATTACATAAATTTGACAAAATTCATGTTTTTTCAAGTGAGAATTTCATAAATGCGACAAAATTCATGGTTTTTCAAGTGAGAATTTCCCCTGTTTTTTCATTCTCACTTGGAAAACCATAAACCACGTGGTGTAGTCACGAGTAGCACCTGTGAACTTGATTTACATAATCGCTAGGGGAAATTATTGATTCACGAAGAGGGAATTAGGAAACATTAAGGCTTCTTTAATCTTAGGTCTGAGGAAGGGGGAATTAAGAAACAAACATGGCTTCATTGTTGTTTGGTTAGCTTAACCTGAGAAATAGCACCTGTGAACTTGATTTACATAATCGCTAGGGGAAATTGTTGATTCACGATGAGGGAATTAGGAAACATTAAGGCTTCTTTAATCTTTAGGCCTGTCATGAGTAGCACCTGTGAACTTGATTTACATAATCGCTAGGGGAAATTATTGATTCACGAAGGGAAGAATTAAGAAACATTAAGGCTTCTTTAATCTTAGGTCTGAGGGATAAACGTTCTTTAGATCAGAGAGAAAAATTAATATTCTATTTCAAATAGGGCTTCATTGATCTTTAGTGTCAGGAATTATAATTGACATCACTTGTTATCGTGGAATTATGCGGGAGTCTAAAGAGATAGAAATTCTATTTTTAAATACGGCTTCACGGAGCTTTAAGTCGGAGAGATAAATTGATATTCTAACGAAACCCTAATAGTTTAGCTAGGAACATTTATGAGGTGAAGAGATTAACGTAGGAAAGGGTTTCCTAGAAATTTGAAATGCGTTAGCGCATAGATGCCATACAAAAGGAACACGCTGAAATTACGTTTAGGGATTATTTGGGCGAAACGGTTTTATCCATTTTATGGGATTATTTCGGCGAAACAGTTAGAGACATTTTGAAAGAAGATTTTAGGAAAGGTTTTAGAAGAGAATTTGAGGGTGAAACTCTGTGGTCGTTATAATACACAAGTTCCATTTGAACAGTGTTGTGAGGTCCTCTACCCCAACCCAAAGGGTTCCGATCCCCCACCACAACCCCGAAGGAAGTCCTCGGTACTCAAAGATCCCCCAAGCTCCCCTAGAGCCCCCGCCCCCCCCCCCAAACGCCCTCCTCAGACCCTCAAAGGCCCTCCTCTGGTCCTCAAAGGGCCCCCGGACCCCCAAAGGGCCCCCCGGACCCCAGAGGCCCTCCCCCGGTCCTCAAAGGTCCCTCGGGTTCCCAAAGGACCACCGGTGCCCCCCAAAGACCCACCCAGACCCCCAAATGCCATCCCCGAACCCCCAAAGGCCCTCCCTGTGCCCCAAAGGCCCTCCCCCGGCCCCCTCCTCCTCCTCCTCCCACCTCCTCCTCCTCCCTCCTCCTCATCCTCCTCCTCCTCCTCCTCCTCCTCCTCCCACCTCCTCCTCCTCCTCCTCCCACCTCCTCCTCCTCCTCCTCCCACCTCCTCCTCCCACCTCCTCCTCCTCCCACCTCCTCCCACCTCCTCCTCCTCCTCCTCCTCCCTCCTCCTCCTCCCACCTCCTTCCTCCTCCTCCTCCCTCCTCCTTCTACCTCCTCCTCCCCCCCCATTCCCTCATCATTTTTTATACTTTTTTGTGCATTGAGACACAGAACGACCCCCTGCCCCCCAGCCCCTCCCCCTCCAAAGGTCTGATTTTTTCAAAGTTCATTTTGAATTTCTTTCATTGAAATGCAAGAGTTGGAATATTTCAGTAGTGTTTGGTTGTGGTTTACCTTGTCACAGTTACATTTTCTTGATTTTTCAAAGTTCATTTTGAATTTCTTTCGTTGAAATGCAAGAGTTGGATTATTTCAGTAGTGTGTTGTTGTAGTTTACCATGTCACAGTTACATTCCCTTAATTTTTCAAAGTTCATTTTGAATTTCTTTCGTTGAAATGCAAGAGTTGGAATATTTCAGTAGTGTTTGCTCGCGGTTTACCATGTCACAGTTACAGTACCTTAATTTTTGATAGTCCATTTTGAATTTCTTTCGATGAAATTCAAGATTTGGAATATTTAAGTAGTGTTTGATTGCGGTTTACCATGTCACAGTTACATTTTCTTTATTTTTCAAAGTTAATTTTTAATTTTTTTATTGAAATTAAAGATATTGAATATTTCAGTAGTGTGATTTTGTAGTTTAACATGTCACAGTTACATTCACTTAATTTTTCAAAGTTCATTTTGAATTTCTTTTCGTTGAAATGCAAGAGTTGGAATATTTCACTAGTGTGATGTTGTAGTTTACCCTGTCACAGTTACAGTCCCTTTATTTTTGATAGTTTATTTTGAATTTCTTTCATTGAAATGCAAGATTTGGAATATTTCAGTAGTGTTTGGTTGCGGTTTACCTTGTCACAGTTACATTATCTTTATTTTTCAAAGTTCATTTTGAATTTCTTTCTTTGAAATGCAAGAGTTGGAATATTTCAGTAGTGTTTGGTCGTGGTTTACCTTGTCACAGTTACATTTTCTTGATTTTTCAAAGTTCATTTGAATTTCTTTCGTTGAAATGCAAGAGTTGGAATATTTCAGTAGTGTTTGGTTGCGGTTTACCTTGTCACAGTTACATTCACTTAATTTTTCAAAGTTCATTTTGAATTTCTTTCGATGAAATTCAATAGTTGGAATATTTAACTAGTGTTTGGTTGTGGCTTACCATGTAACAGTTACATTCCCTTAATTTTTAAAAGCTCATTTTGAATTTCTTTCGTTGAAATGCAAGAGTTGGAATATTTCACTAGTGTTTGGTTGCGGTTCACCATGTCACAGTTACATTATCTTGATTTTTCAAAGTTCATTTTGAATTTCTTTAATTGAAATGCAAGAGTTGGAATATTTCAGTAGTGTTTGGTCGTGGTTTACCTTGTCACAATTACATTCCCTTAATTTTTCAAAGTTCATTTGAATTTCTTTCGTTGAAATGCAAGAGTTGGAATATTTCAGTAGTGTTTGGTTGCGGTTTACCATGTCACAGTTACATTTTCCTGATTTTTCAATGTTTATTTTTAATTTATTTAGTTGAAATGAAAGATTTGTAATATTTCACTAGTTTTTGGTTGTGGTTTACCATGTCACAGTTACATTTTCCTGATTTTTCAAAGTTTATTTTGAATTTCTTTCATTGAAATGCAAGAGTTGGAATATTTCAGTAGTGTTTGGTTGTGGTTTACCTTGTCACAGTTACATTTTCTTGATTTTTCAAAGTTCATTTGAATTTCTTTCATTTAATTTCAAGAGTTGGAATATTTCAGTAGTGTGATGTTGTGGTTTACCTTGTCAAAGTTACATTTTCTTGATTTTTCAAAGTTCATTTTGAATTTCTTTCGTTGAAATGCAAGAGTTGGAATATTTCAGTAGTGTTTGGTTGTGGTTTAACTTGTCACAGTTACATTTTCTTGATTCTTCAAAGTTCTTTTTGAATTTCATTCTTTGAAATGCAAGAGTTGGAATATTTCAGTAGTGTTTGGTTGTGGTTTACCTTGTCATATATACATTTTCATGATTTTTCAAAGTTCATTTGAATTTCTTTCGTTGAAATGCAAGAGTTGAAATATTTCAGTAGTGTTTGCTTGTGGGTTACCTTGTCACAGTTACATTTTCTTTATTTTTAAAATTTAATTTGAATTTCTTTCTTTGAAATGCAAGAGTTTGAATATTTCAGTAGTGTTTGCTTGTGGGTTACCTTGTCACAGTTACATTTTCATGATTTTAAAAGGTAATTTTTAATTTATTTCTTTGAAATTCAAGAGTTTGAATATTTCAGTAGTGTTTGGTTGTGGTTTACCTTGTCACAGTTACATTTTCTTGATTTTTCAAAGTTCATTTTGAATTTCTTTCGTTGAAATGCAAGAGTTGGAATATTTCAGTAGTGTTTTTTTATAGTTTACCATGTCAAAGTTAAATTACATTAATTTTTCAAAGTTCATTTTGAATTTCTTTCGTTGAAATGCAAGAGTTGGACTATTTCAGTAGTGTTTGGTAGTGGTTTACCTTGTCACAGTTACATTTTCGTGATTTTTAAAAGTTCATTTTGAATTTCTTTCGTTGAAATGCAAGAGTTGGACTATTTCAGTAGTGTTTGGTTAATGTTTACCATATCACAGGAACATTGTCTTTATTTTTCAAAGCTCATTTCGAATTTCTGTCTTTGAAATGAAAGAGTTGGAATATTTCAGTATTGTTTGGTCGTGGTTTACCTTGTCACAGTTACATCACCTTAATTTTTCAAAGTTCATTTGAATATCTTTCGTTGAAATGCAAGAGTTGGAATATTTAAGTAGTGTTTGGTTGTGGTTTACCTTGTCACACTTACATTTTCTTGATTTTTTAAATGTTCATTTTGAATTTATTTCGTTGAAATGCAAGAGTTGGAATATTTCAGTAGTGGTTGATTGTGGTTTACCATGTCACAGTTACATTTTCTTTATTTTTCAAATTTCATTTGAATTTCTTTCATTGAAATGCAAGAGTTGGAATATTTCAGTAGTGTTTGGTTGGGGTTGACCTTGTCACAGTTACATTCACTTAATTTTTCACAGTTCATTTTGAATTACTTTCGTTGAAATGCAATAGTTGGAATATTTCAGTAGTGTATGGTTCTGGTATACCTTGTCACAGTTACATTTTATTGATTTTTCAAAGTTTATTTTTAATTTCTTTCTTTGAAATTAAAGAGTTGGAATATTTCACTAGTGTTTGGTTGCGGTTCACCTTGTCACAGTTACATTTTCTTGATTTTTCAAAGTTCATTTTGAATTTCTTACATTGAAATGCAAGAGTTGGAATATTTCAGTAGTGTTTGGTCGTGGTTTACCTTGTCACAGTTACATTACCTTAATTTTTCAAAGTTCATTTTGAATTTCTTTCATTGAAATGCTAGAGTTGGAATATTTCAGTTGTGTATGGTTATGTTATACCTTATCAAAGTTACATTTTCTTGATTTTTAGAAGTTCATTTTGAATTTCTTTCGTTGAAATGCAAGAGTTGGAATATTTAAGTGGTGTATGGTTCTGGTATAACTTGTCAAAGTTACATTTTCATGATTTTACAAAGTTCATTTTGAATTTCTTTCATTGAAATGCAAGAGTTGGAATATTTCACTAGTGTTTGGTCGTGGTTTACCTTGTCACAGATACATTTTCTTGATTTTTCAAAGTTCATTTTGAATTTCTTTCGTTGAAATGCAAGAGTTGGAATATTTCAGTAGTGTTTGGTCGTGGTTTAACTTGTCACAGTTACATTTTCGTGATTTTTCAAAGTACATTTTGAATTTCTTTCGTTGAAATGCAAGAGTTGGGAAATTGTGGTCTTAGTCCACCACCCCCGAATGGTGGAAATCCACTAGCTCAATATTGGGGTCTCAGTCCACCAACCTGAATGGTGGAAATTCACTAGCTCAGAATTAGGGTCTTAGTCCACCTGCCTGAATGGTGGAAATTCACTAGCTCAGAATAGGGGTCTTAGTCCACCAGCCTGAATGGTTGAAATTCACATTAGACGAGGTAACGTGCGCACACACACACACACACAGAGAGAGACGACTAACACACAGGGACAACACACACTATGAGACGACACACACAGAAAGAAACTGAATTACAATATGAATATGATCAGGAATTGTTTACAAGTCAGGTTGGCCGAGCGGTTAAGGCGCTAGACTCAAGATCTGGTCCCCATATGGGGTCGTGGGTTCGAGTCCCACACTTGACAATTTTTTTCTTATTCTAAATCTTTGGAAACAGCCTATATTTCTGACCGTTTAAGTTTTGATGTTAGTGTTGTCAGTCAAAAGCTATGACCTTGAGAAAAGAGCTTGAGAAAATTGCCTGATTATCGAAAAATGGGGAAACATCCTCCAAAAGTCAACAGGAATACACCCCTCCAGCGTTTTGTCGAATATGTTGAATAAAATATGCAAAGTCGACATAGCTTTATTTCATTTTTAAGGTTAATTTAGACGAGGTTCTGAATTTTCTTAAAGAAGAGAAAAAAGTTAGCTCAATTCTGAACTTTACCAATGAAACTGAATTACATTATGAATATGATCAGGAATTGTTTACAAGTCAGGTTGGCCGAGTGGTTAAGGCGCTAGACTTAGGATCTGGTCCCCATATGGGGTCGTGGGTTCGAGTCCCACACTTGACAATTTTTTCTTATTCTAAATCTTTGGAAACAGCCTATATTTCTGACCGTTTAAGTTTTGATGTTAGTGTTGTCAGTCAAAAGCTATGACCTTGAGAAAAGAGCTTGAGAAAATTGCCTGATTATCGAAAAATGGGGAAACATCCTCCAAAAGTCGACAGGAATACACCCCTCCAGCGTTTTGTCGAATATGTTGAATAGAATATGCACAGTCGACATAGCTTTATTTCATTTTTAAGGTTAATTTAGACGAGGTTCTGAATTTTCTTAAAGAAGAGAAAAGTTAGCTCAATTCTGAACTTTACCAATGAAACTGAATTACAATATGAATATGATCAAGAATTGTTTACAAGTCAGGTTGGCCGAGTGGTTAAGGCGCTAGACTTAAGATCTGGTCCCCATATGGGGTCGTGGGTTCGAGTCCCACACTTGACAATTTTTTCTTATTCTAAATCTATAGAAACAGCCTCTATTTCTGACCGTTTAAGTTTTGATGTTAGTGTTGTCAGTCAAAAGCAATGACCTTGAGAAAAGCGGCACAGTCGGGGTATCCACCCCCAGGATAGGTTAGGTTAGGTTAAGGGGTCTTAACCTAACCCTGGGTAGGTGAGGTTACCTAACCTAACTAGGGTTAGCAGGTTAGGTTAGGTTAGGTTCGGTTAAGTGGTCGACCACGTACGCTTCACTTAGGTTAGCTTAGGTTAGGTGAGAGACAGGCAAAAAGTTAGGTGTATGATTAGGTTAGGTTAGATTAAGTTAGGTTAGGTTAAGTTAGGTTAGGCTAGGTTAGCCTACGTACGCGCGCGTACGTAGGCTAACCTAGCCTAACCTAACTTAACCTAACCTAACTTAATCTAACCTAACCTAATCATACACCTAACTTTTTGCCTGTCTCTCACCTAACCTAAGCTAACCTAAGTGAAGCGTACGTGGTCGACCACTTAACCGAACCTAACCTAACCTAACCTGCTAACCCTAGTTAGTTTAGGTAACCTAACCTAACCTGGGTTAGGTTAAGACCTCTTAACCTAACCTAACCTATCCTGGGGGGTGGATACCCCGACTGTGCCGCTTTTCTCAAGGTCATTGCTTTTGACTGACAACACTAACATCAAAACTTAATCGGTCAGAAATAGAGGCTGTTTCTCTAGATTTAGAATAAGAAAAAATTGTCAAGTGTGGGACTCGAACCCACGACCCCATATGGGGACCAGATCTTAAGTCTAGCGCCTTAACCACTCGGCCAACCTGACTTGTAAACAATTCTTGATCATATTAATATTGTAAGTCAGTTTCATTTTTAAAGTTCATACTTGATATAACTTTTTTCTCTTCTTTAAGAAAATTCAGAAACTCGTCTAAATTAACATTAAAAATGAAATAAAGATATGTCGACTGAGCATATTATATTAAAAATATTCTACAAAACGCTGGAGGGGTGTATTCCTGTCGACTTTTGGAGGATGTTTCCCCATTTTTCGATAATCAGGCAATTTTCTCAAGCTCTTTTCTCAAGGTCATAGCTTTTGACTGACAACACTAACATCAAAACTTAAAACGGTCAGAAATATATAGGCTGTTTCCAAAGATTTAGAATAAGAAAAAAATTGTAAAGTGTGGGACTCGAACCCACGACCCCATATGGGGACCAGATCCTAAGTCTAGCGCCTTAACCACTCGGCCAACCTGACTTGTAAACAATTCCTGATCATATTCATAATGTAATTCAGTTTCATTGGTAAAGTTCAGAATTGAGCTAACTTTTTTCTCTTCTTTAAGAAAATTCAGAACCTCGTCTAAATTAACCTTAAAAATGAAATAAAGCTATGTCGACTTTGCATATTTTATTCAACATATTCGACAAAACGCTGGAGGGGTGTATTCCTGTCGACTTTTGGAGGATGTTTCACCATTTTTCGATAATCAGGCAATTTTCTCAAGCTCTTTTCTCAAGGTCATAGCTTTTGACTGACAACACTCCACTAAAAAATTACACGTTCAGAAATATAGGCTGTTTCCACATATTTATAAAAAGAAAAAAAATTGTAAGGTTTGGGACTCTAACCAACTACCCCAGCGGGGGAACAGATCTTGAGTCTATTGCCTGAACCGCTCGGCCAACCTGACTTGTAAACACTTCCTGATCATATTCATATTGTAATTCAGTTTCTTTCTGTGTGTGTCGTCTCATAGTGTGTGTTGTCCCTGTGTGTTAGTCGTCTCTCTCTGTGTGTGTGTGTGTGTGCGCACGTAACCTCGTCTAATGTGAATTTCAACCATTCAGGCTGGTGGACTAAGACCCCTATTCTGAGCTAGTGAATTTCCACCATTCAGGCAGGTGGACTAAGACCCTAATTCTGAGCTAGTGAATTTCCACCATTCAGGTTGGTGGACTGAGACCCCAATATTGAGCTAGTGGATTTCCACCATTCGGGGGTGGTGGACTAAGACCCCAATTTCCCAACTCTTGCATTTCAACTAAATAAATTCAAAATGTACTTTGAAAAATCATGAAAATGTAACTGTGACAAGTTAAACCACGACCAAACTCTACTGAAATATTACAACTCTTGCATTTCAACGAAAGAAGTTCAAAATGAACTTTGAAAAATCAAGAAAATGTATCTGTGACAAGGTAAACCACGACCAAACACTAGTGAAATATTCCAACTCTTGCATTTCAATGAAAGAAATTCAAAATGAACTTTGGAAAATCATGAAAATGTAACTTTGACATGGTATACCATAACCATACACCACTGAAATATTCCAACTCTTGCATTTCAATGAAAGAAATTCAAAATTAACTTTGAAAAATCAAGAAAATGTAACTGTGATAAGGTATACCATAACCATACACAACTGAAATATTCCAACTCTTGCATTTCAATGAAAGAAATTCAAAATGAACTTTGAAAAATTAAGTTAATGTAACTGTGACAAGGTAAACCACGACCAAACACTACTGAAATATTCCAACTCTTTCATTTCAATGTAATAAATTCAAAATTAAATTTTAAAAATCAAGAAAATGTAACAGTGACAAGGTGAACCTCAACCAAACACTATTGAAATATTCCAACTCTTGCATTTCAACGAAAGAAATTCAAAATAAACTTTGAAAAATCAATAAAATGTAACTGTGACAAGGTATAACAAAACCATACACTACTGAAATATTCCAACTCTTGCATTTCATCGAAAGAAATTCAAAATGAACTTTGAAAAATTAAGGGAATGTAACTGTGACAAGGTAAACCGCAACCAAACACTACTGAAATATTCCAACTCTTGCATTTCAATGAAAGAAATTCAAAATGAACTTTGAAAAAATCAAGAAAATGTAACTGTGACATGGTAAACCACAATCAAACACTACTGAAATATTACAACTCTTTAATTTAAAAGAAATAAATTCAAATGAAATTTTAAAAAATAAAGAAAATGTAAGTGTGACAAGGTAAACCAAAAAAAAACACTACTGAAATATTCCAACTCTTGAATTTCAAAGAAAGAAATTCAAAATGAAATTTGAAAAATAAAGTTGGTGTAACTGTGACATGGTAAACCACGACACAACACAACTGAAATATTCCAACTCTTGCATTTCAAAGAAATAAATTCGAAATGATATTTGAAAAATAAAGAAAATGTAACTGTGATATGGTAAACCGTAACCAAACACTACTGAAATAGTCCAACTCTTGCATTTCAACGAAAGAAATTCAAAATGAACTTTGAAAAATCAAGAATATGTAACTGTGACAAGGTAAACCACGACCAAACACTACTGAAATATTCCAACTCTTGCATTTCAACGAAAGAAATTCAAAATGAACTTTGAAAAATTAAGGGAATGTAACTGTGACATGGTAAACTAGAATAACACACTACTGAAATATTCCAACTCTTGCATTTCAACGAAAGAAATTCAAAATGAAATTTGAAAAATAAATAAAATGTAACTGTGACATGGTAAACCACAACCAAACACTTCTGAAATATTACAACTCTTGTATTTCAATGAAAGAAATTCAAAATGAACTTTGAAAATCATGAAAATGTAACTGTGACAAGGTAACCCACAAGCAAACACTACTGAAATATTACAACTCTTGCATTTCAAAGAAAGAAATTCAAATGAACTTTGAAAAATCAAGAAAATGTAACTGTGACAAGGTAACCCACAAGCAAACACTACTGAAATATTTCAACTCTTGCATTTCAACGAAAGAAATTCAAAATGAACTTTGAAAAATCATGAAAATGTATCTATGACAAGGTAAACCACAACCAAACACTACTGAAATATTCCAACTCTTGCATTTCAACGAATGAAATTCAAAAAGAACTTTGAAGAATCAAGAAAATGTAACTGTGACAAGGTAAACCACAACAAAACACTACTGAAATATTCCAACTCTTGCATTTCAACGAAAGAAATTCAAAATGAAATTTGAAAAATCAATAAAATGTAAATGTGACAAGGTAAAACACAACATCACAATACTGAAATATTCAAACTCTTGCATTTCAATTAAAGAATTACAAATGAACTTTGAAAAATCAAGAAAATGTAACTGTGACAAGGTAAACCACAACCAAACACCACTGAAATATTCCAACTCTTGCATTTCAATGAAAAAAATTCAAAATAAACTTTGAAAAATCAGGAGAATGTAACTGTGACATGGTAAACCACAACCAAACACTAGTGAAATATTCCAACTCTTGCATTTCAACGAAAGAAATTCAAAATGAACTTTGAAAAATCATGAAAATGTAACTGTGACATGGTAAACCGCACCCAAACACTAATGAAATATTCCAACTATTTCATTTCAACGAAAGAAATTCAAATTAACTTTGAAAAATTAAGTGAATGTAACTGTGACAAGGTAAACCACTACCAAACACTACTTAAATATTCCAACTCTTGCATTTCAATGTAAGAAATTCAAAATGAACTTTGAAAAATCAAGAAAATGTAACTGTGACAAGGTGAACCGCAACCAAACACTAGTGAAATATTCCAACTCTTGCATTTCAACGAAAGAAATTCAAAATGAACTTTGAAAAATTAAGGGAATGTAAATGTTACATGGTAAACCACAACCAAACACTAGTGAAATATTCCAACTCTTGAATTTAATCGAAAGAAATTCAAAATGAACTTTGAAAAATTAAGTGAATGTAACTGTGACAAGGTAAACCGCTACCAAACACTACTGAAATATACCAACTCTTGCATTTCAACTAAATAAATTCAAATGAACTTTGAAAAATATAGAAAATGTAACTGTGACAAGGTAAACCACGACCAAACACTACTGAAATATTCCAACTCTTGCATTTCAATGAAAGAAATTCAAAATGAACTTTGAAAAATCAAGAAAATGTAACTGTGACAAGGTAAACCCCAACCAAACACTACTGAAATATTCCAACTCGTGCATTTCAACGAAAGAAATTCAAAATGAACTATCAAAAATAAAGGGAATGTAACTGTGACATGGTAAACTACAACATCACACTACTGAAATATTCCAACTCTTTAATTTCAACTAAATAAATTCAAAATGAAATTTGAAAAATTAAGGTAATTTTACTTTGACATGGGACACTACAACATAACACTAATGAAATATGAAATCTCTTTATTTTAAATAAAAAAATTCAAAATGAACTTTGAAAAATCAAGAAAATGTAACTGTGACATGGTAAACCGCAATCAAACACTACTGAAATATTCCAACTCGTGCATTTCAACTAAAGAAATTCAAAATGTACTATCAAAAATTAAGTTAATGTAACTGTGACAGGGTAACCCACAAGCAAACACTACTGAAATATTTCAACTCTTGCATTTCAACGAAAGAAATTCAAAATGAACTTTGAAAAATTAAGGGAATGTAACTGTGACAAGGTAAACTACAACAACACACTACTGAAATAATCCAACTCTTGCATTTCAACGAAAGAAATTCAAAATGAACTTTGAAAAATCAAGAAAATGTAACTGTGACAAGGTAAACCACAACCAAACACTACTGAAATATTCCAACTCTTGCATTTCAATGAAAGAAATTCAAAATGAACTTTGAAAAAATCAGACCTTTGGAGGGGGAGGGGCTGGGGGGCAGGGGGTCGTTCTGTGTCTCAATGCACAAAAAAGTATAAAAAATGATGAGGGAATGGGGGGGGGGAGGAGGAGGTAGAAGGAGGAGGAGGAGGAGGAGGAAGGAGGTGGGAGGAGGAGGAGGGAGGAGGAGGAGGAGGAGGAGGTGGGAGGAGGTGGGAGGAGGAGGAGGTGGGAGGAGGAGGTGGGAGGAGGAGGAGGGAGGAGGTGGGAGGAGGAGGAGGAGGAGGTGGGAGGAGGAGGAGGAGGAGGAGGGAGGATGAGGAGGAGGGAGGAGGAGGAGGTGGGAGGAGGAGGAGGAGGGGGGCCGGGGGAGGGCCTTTGGGGCACAGGGAGGGCCTTTGGGGGTTCGGGGATGGCATTTGGGGGTCTGGGTGGGTCTTTGGGGGGCACCGGTGGTCCTTTGGGAACCCGAGGGACCTTTGAGGACCGGGGGAGGGCCTCTGGGGTCCGGGGGGCCCTTTGGGGGTCCGGGGGCCCTTTGAGGACCAGAGGAGGGCCTTTGAGGGTCTGCGGCGGGCGTTTGGGGGGCTGGGGCTCTATGGGAGCTTGGGGGATCTTTGAGTACCGTGGGCTTCCTTCGGGGTGGTGGTGGGGGATCAGACCCCTGTGGGGTTGGGTTCGAGGACCTCACAACACTGTTCAAATGGAACTTGTGTATTATAACGGCCACAGAGTTTCACCCTCAAATTCTCTTCTAAAACCTTTCCTAAAATCTTCTTTCAAAATGTCTCTAACTGTTTCGCCGAAATAATCCCATAAAATGGATAAAACCGTTTCGCCCAAATAATCCCTAAACGTAATTTCAGCGTGTTCCTTTTGTATGGCATCTATGCGCTAACTCATTTCAAATTTCTAGGAAACCCTTTCCTACGTTAATCTCTTCACCTCATAAATGTTCCTAGCTAAACTTTTAGGGTTTCGTTAGAATATCAATTTATCTCTCCGACTTAAAGCTCCGTGAAGCCGTATTTAAAAATAGAATTTCTATCTCTTTAGACTCCCGCATAATTCCACGATAACAAGTGATGTCAATTATAATTCCTGACACTAAAGATCAATGAAGCCCTATTTGAAAATAGAATATTAATTTTTCTCTCTGATCTAAAGAACGTTTATCCCTCAGACCTAAGATTAAAGAAGCCTTAATGTTTCTTAATTCTCCCCTTCGTGAATCAATAATTTCCCCTAGCGATTATGTAAATCAAATTCACAGGTGCTACTCGTGACAGGCCTAAAGATTAAAGAAGCCTTAATGCTTCCTAATTCCCTCTTCGTGAATCAATAATTTCCCCTAGCGATTATGTAAATCATGTTCACAGGTGCTATTTCTCAGGTTAAGCTAACCAAACAACAATGAAGCCATGTTTGTTTCTTAATTCCCCCCTTCCTCAGACCTAAGATTAAAGAAGCCTTAATGTTTCCTAATTCCCTCTTCGTGAATCAATAATTTCCCCTAGCGATTATGTAAATCAAGTTCACAGGTGCTACTCGTGACTACACCACGTGGTTTATGGTTTTCCAAGTGAGACTGAAAAAACAGTTTATATTCGCAATTGAATAAAAATGAATTTTGTCGCATTTATGAAATTCTCACTTGAAAAAACATGAATTTTGTCACCTTTATGTAATTATAACGTGAAATTACATGTTTTTTTTGCAATTTATTAAATTATCACTTGATAATCAATGAATTTTTTGAAATTTATGTCTGTTTTTATGGTTTTTCAAGTGAGAATTACATAAATGTGACAAAATTCATGGTTTTTCAAGTGAGAATTACCATAAATGCAACAAAATTCATGGTTTTTCAAGTGAGAATTTCAACTGTTTTTTCATTCTCACTGAGAAAACCATAAACCACGTGGTACTCGTGGGATCAATAGGGGCCATTCTACTCATGTCTAACCTCCCCCTCCTACAAACATAACAGCATACTAACTGAAGGGGTTGAAAGGAGTGATGCCAAATACATCAGAGGTTAACAAAATATGCCATATAACAAAGGACAGGAGCACCTAAAACTCCCCAAACTTGTCTTCAAACTTCCCCTTCAAAACTTCCCCTAAAACTTCCCCAAACTTGTCTTCAGACATCATCATAGTGATATGCTGCTGACATACAACTATACAACCCAATCAGCCAATACCCTCTTATTCTTCATGTAGGTCAACATTATACGAAAGGACGCTTGCAGAGGCTTTCCAAACAGATAGAGAGGACTAATATAGGCTATCCCAGAATTTGTCCGCACAGTATATTGTCAATAACTTGAACATGCTGCAAGACAAAATACTGATCTTACCCACTACTGTGTCCTTCGAGTTTTGACAGATGGTGGAACAATAAGAATGGAAGTATTAGTGGGACAGCCTGTCCTGTTGGGCATTGGGTCAGTATCACAGTGACCAGTGACTCTCCAATACTAACCACCATTAACAAAGAACAAAACAGATCCAGCACGGACCTTAATTTGCTCCAAAACCCTTTATATATTTATATATATATATATATATATATATATATATATATATATATATATATATATATATATATATATATATTGCTTCCCTATGCAAACAAAAGCATCAATAGTTTATCAATATATGAATCATACTAGACAAAAATTAACACTTCAACTTCCATGAATAGTTTATATACTTTGTTTTATGTATCATCATAAATAGAATAAACTAAAAATAGAAATCCTTACTTTCCCAGAGCCTCGTCTATGTCTCCTCTGGATGTCTCTGATCCTCTCCACCTCCCTTTACAACTTAAAGGCATCAGTTCGTCGGCTGGGAAGGCATTGTTCATGTAGCTGTTGAAACCATGGTAAAACATCTCAAGTACCTCTTTTCTAAAATAGAAACAGATTCAGAGCCTGAACTATGCCCTAACCTTTTAAATTATCTACCTCCTATCCCTTCCTTCTTTAAAGGGCACTTACCCTGTACAAACTTTACGTTACACAACCAAAGACTGCAAAAATAAATCTGCAGCACAAATAAAATCCCAGGGAAGTGTACTGAGTCTCATACCCTTGTTAAATCATGATTTATTTATAATCAAAATGTGTTTTCCAAACCTAAATTCAAAGAAAAGTAGACTCAAGGCAAAATAACAAAAAAAAAATCATTAAAGCAGACAGTCAGGAGCCAAATTTTTAAGCGGAGAGGGGGTAGATTTTACCAATTTTCTGGTTCTTCTTCTTCTATTTAACAGCAGGCGGGCTTTTCAGTATTTCTTGTTCTTGTCACAAGTATATTTGTTCAGTGGTTCTTGTCACAAGTTAGTTTTTTCTTCTTCTTCTTGTTTGGATTAATATAGTAATGCTTTCACATAATTTTATCACCCCAGAATCAAATTCTGAGCCCTGCAGTGTGTTTCTACAGCTAGGCTCAAACTCAGGGTCCTGCATTACAAAGAGAGTGATATGAAGAGAGTTTGTATGGCCAACCACCTTCCAATCTCTCATTTAGTGCATGGGAAGAATATTATAAGGACACTTTCTCAGACCTTCAGTCAGTGCAAATTTTCTGATTGTGTTATTCACAACTGCCTGCTCAATTCACGCAATCACATATCCATGCTGTTAAAATTCCAAGCATCCAACAAGCTTAACTGAAGTTGAAACACTCATCTTCACCTGACAGTGAAGGTCTTTGCTCTGAACACCTTGTTAGAGCACCAAATGAACTTCATTGTCACCTCCAGTTGATTTTTCAAAAGATTTTATGCAATCGAATCATCCCAAATGGTTTTCTAGTTGGCCATATAACATCTGTGCTACAGTATGATAAATCTGAAGATTTTTGTGAATCACATAGGCCAATCACAGTTGCTTGTAATGTGAGCAAAGTGTTCAAGTATGTAATATTGCCCATTACCTCTGTTGAAGATTGCAGTGCAAATCAAATCGGTTTCTTGAAAGGTCTTGGTTACTTCAAAGGTTTTCGATTCTGTGAATCATCATCAAGCAATTGCCTCTTAGATAAAAGAGGGAATTAATAAAAGTGTGTGTGTTATGTTACTTTACTGCTGCTCTAATTCTGTTCTTTTTGCTAAATGGGATCCGATACCGAGTGTTCTGATTGAAATAAAAAGTGGGATCTGCCGAGGGACTTTTACCCAGTATATTTAAGTAAGCTGTTGTTGATATTCTTGATGGTAAAAAGTCGGTAAAAACCCACTTTCTTTCTTAACAGCGTTGAAATAACGTATCTCACAAATGCTGACAATGTATTGCTGATTAGTAGAACGCGCAAAGTTCTACAATTGAATCTTGATAGGCTCTTGCATAGCTTTCCTAGTATTGGTCTGTGAATTTTTACCATTTAACTGTGGTTATCCAGTTTCTCTTTCTATTGGTACTTCTGCTATTTCTTGGGTAAAATTTTACTTTAGCTACTTTTGGCTATCATGGAAAGGGGTTGGGCTGGGAAAAAGAAACTTTCAGGAATGGGTCTACAGGCTAAAGTATGTCGCGGGAAGGTATTTTGAAGTACCTACTGCCACTCCTTCTTGCTCTAGAGGGTCCTGACCTTTCATGACCTTTAAAAATCTGTGTGTTATAAAAGTGAAACCTTGCAAAATATATCTTCTGCTTAAATGAAGTACAACAAAATTATTTTCAGCTTCATAATTTTTCTCAATGCCAATTTATAAGGTTCTAAAAAGATATGCAAATACATTTCCTAAATTTTGAAATAAAAACATTGATATGACTTAATCTTCTACTCAAATAACAGGAATTGCATTTTCAGAACGAAAGCCAGAGAAAAAGAAACTGATAGCTGAAAATTAAGGTAAAAATGTTGTTTTGTTAAAATTTCAATAAGTAGGCTACAGACCTGTCATGTAGGCAAATTTCAGGACCCTCTAGAGGGAGAAAGAGTGGAAGTAGGTACTTCAAAATACCTTCCCGGGACATACTTTAGCCTGCAGACCCATCCCTGAAAGTGTCATTTTCCTAACCTAACCCCTTTCCAAGATAGCCAGAAGCAGCTAAAGTAGAATTTTACCATTTCTTGCATTGATTGATTTGTGTATCTAGGAGCACAGTTTGCTTGTACATTACATCAGACAAGAGAGGCAATATGTTGTCAAATGATCAAAAGTTTCCAGTCTACCTACGGTTTGAGTGTACGAAATTGGGGTAGATTTTGCCGGAAAGATCTTGGGAAAGATTTTTTTGTCTTGTGTTGCACCCCACATTATGTGTCTGTCAGGAGTGTTCCTTCTCCTGACAGGAAGAGATATGTTGCGTCTTAGAAAAAAATATTTTAAGCTTTGTAAATATTTCCTATATCTTCCTTCTAGGCACATAATTCAAAATAATTCAGAATTACTATGCCTGGGATCATTTCCATCATTTAGATAGTATTGAGCTCCACGCTAAGCATAAATCAGCATCAGTAAAGTCACATCTTGTGCCTCTTTTTTGTGAATAGTGTTTCAAGTAATTTCTACTGTCTAATTTTTTCTTATTTCTTATATACTCCACTTCTTACTTGGTGTTTTTATGATTGGTTTGTAAATAAAAAAAAAAAAAAAAGCTGAGATCAAAACCATTGCACCACTACACAACACTAGATAATTTCATCAATAATTAGCACAATGTCAGTGTCTCTCCTACCTTATAATTTTGAAAAATTTGCTTCTTCTACTGTTGGAGCATAAGAAGCTCTTGCACAACTAATTTATTACCTAGCAAGGGTGCACTAAACAGTATTGGATAGTAAATCCTTGGATTTTACCAGAGAAAACTGGTTGATTTTAACTTATTGTGCTTTTTGGAATTTCTAAAAGATCTACATTGAAGATAATCTATGTGTATTATCAGGATCTATGATTTCTATACGATCTAGGCCTTTCATGGAAGCAGTTTTGTTATTCTAGAAAGTCTTTTAAACATATCATTTGTTTAGCTAAGTAGACTTCAGTATACTGGCACCAGAGAACAGGAGTTGTTGCAGATAACATCAATCAGGTCTTTCAGTACTATGATTATGAGGACACCATACAGTTCCTTCAGCACAGAATAATTTCTTGCTATCTAACAAGTTGGCTTAAGGTACCATCTCTGAAAAATGCTTGTTCAATTTGACAAGACTTACAGCCAATTGGCACTTCATCTTATTCCAGTGATGACCAACAGCCTTTTCAAATTTTGATTAACCCTTCATGGCCCAAGGGTGGGGGGGAGGTACAACTGTACCCCAGGGTGTAATTTTTTTTATTTTTTGTACTTTTTTTTTATATAAGCACAATTCCTTTTTTAAGACTTTATTTATTTATAATTACGCACAGGATACATATAGTTATAATCTATACTGGTCCTTAGGCTGCTCCCAGCAGACATAGGGAAATATGGGTTCCAGTCCTTATAGGCCAGTATAAAAGGTGTATCATCATTTACATAGTAGACATATCTAACAGAATTTAGCCTTCAAACATGGTATTTAGCCTAAGAACTGTAAAAAACAAATGGGGAACAGTTGTACCCCATATACCCATGGGCTTAAGCAGCATATGTTTGACCTTGGGTTTTGAAAGGTAAAAAACGAAGTGTCATGTAGGCTAAACAAAGCAGCAGAGTTAATTTATGCTTTAAGGGGAGTGAGGGGAGGGGGCTCTGGCTCACTTCCTAGGTCCATGCCAAATCTATACCTAAAATGCATCCTTAGGAGTTTGATATTATTTCACTGTTTCCCTGTTTGATATTGTTCTAGTCAAACAGCATCATGTTAGTGCCAACAAAAGCTGAAAACAACATTGGCATACATTTATTTTGGGGAGAGATTTTTTTGGTAGGCAGTTATTGGAAAAAACACAACAAATCGACATTGTATGTAAAGTATTAAAAATGCTTCAAGGCGTTTACCCCCCCCCCCCTCCAAGGAAAATACCCCCCATGGAAAATGAGGCTTTACAAACTTGAGAATTTTATTTGAGTTTTAATTTTTATTTCTGTAGGGGGAAGAAATTTTGGTACTTTGTATTATGCACCACTCACTCAACTTTATGCTGTGTAAAATTCGAGAACACGCCAGTTTTTTCGTTAAAAAAAACTGCCAATTTTTTTGTTAAAAATAATAGTTAACCAAATTCCCAAATACCTTGCTATTCTTCTGTAATTTCTTAATGGCCATACCTAGAAAGAATTGTTTTCTGACTTCAAACTGTCCAAATACCCCCCCCCCCTTTAATGCAAAGATATTTCCAAAATTATATATTTCCAATATATTCTGTCACTTGTCTTTGTCTTGTCTCATGATAAGCTGAAAAAAAAACTAATAAAGAAACTGGTTTGTTCTCGAGTTTTAGACAGTATAAACTTGAGTGAGTTGCCCATAATACATAAGTACCAAAACTATTTTCCCCTATAGAAATTAAAAAATAAAACTCAAATAAAATTCTCAAATTTGGAAAGCCTTCTTTTCCATGGGAGAATGGGGGGGGGGGGATTTACCGGTAGAGTAAAGTATTTGGACAGTTCAAAGTCAGAAAATAATTCTTTCTAGGTGAATAGTCTCTATAAATTACAGCAGAATAGCGAGGTATCTGGAAATTTTGTTAACTAAAAAAAAAAAAAAATCTCAGTATAAAGTAGGCTAAATGTAATGTTTCATTTAAGTGGGTTTTTTTTCAATTGTTAAGTGTTTTTTTTTTTTTTTTTTTTCAATGACTGTTTTTCCAAGTATCAAGTACTATAATAAGGTTAATGTAGTGTTTCATGATGATCACTGAAAAAAGTTTATGTTATTTGTGCCTTTCATTTATGTTATGTTACTTAGTTCATGACTGTATTTTTTATTTTAAAATTCACTTCTCTGTCTATCTATCAAATTGAGTAAAAAAACGAGTTTTTTTTTAACTGAAAGTAAGGACTGACATTAAAACTTAAAACAAACAGAAATTATTCCATATGTGAAATCGGCTGTCCCCTCCTCAACACCTCGATGCTAAAGTTTTTTATTATTTTAAAATATGAAGTTGTGAGATAGAGTCAAACTTTAGCATAAAGAGCGAGGTGTTGATGAGGGGAAAGCCCCTTTCATATACAGAATAATTTCTGTTTTTTTAAGATTTAATGCTGCTCTTTACTTTCAGTTAGTCAATTTTTATATTCAGTTTTTAGTCAATTTCTGAACATTTTTGACTTAATGCAGCTTTGATCTTGGCTCACTGTACATGAATAATTAAAACAAAATTTGCATTTTGATTTTACTTTCTTTTTTTTTTGGCTAGTTGGCATTCTTGAAATTTTGATCTGACTTAAGTTTCGAGTTAACTTACATAACGAATTTTCTTACATAAATTTTCATTACATATATTAGGGGATTCACCCCCTAGTCAATACCTTGTTCTTTACGCTAAAGTTCAAATTTTGTTCCAATTCCTTAAGAATGACCCCTTAATCACAAAGGCAGTTGATAAGAATTAATAGCTCTGATGAAAGTACAAAAAAACTTTAATGTGAAGAGTGAGGTAATTACTAGGGGGCGAACCCAATCATATACATAATAATTTCTGTTGGTTTTAAGTTTTAATGTTGCTCCTTACTTTCAGACGAAAAAATTGTTTGTTTTCTTTATTTAATTTCTGATCGTTTTTTTTTAATAATGCTGGGAAATCTGGCGCCCCCTTCATAGCAATGTCCCTTCCCCCATGGAAAGATCCTCCAATGTAACACCCAACCCATATCCCCCCCCCGGAAAAGTTCTGTATACTTCCCAATAATCAATACTATATGTAAACATTGGGCAAAGTTCATAACTTGCAAACCTTCCCCTGGAGACTGTGGGGGATTAAGTCATCCTCAAAGACATAGTTATTGTAATTTTCGACCATGTTGAACAAAATGGCTATCTCAACATTTTGATTGGGTGACTTTGGGAAAAAATTAGCGTGGGAGGGAGCCTAGTTGCCCTCCATTATTTTGGTCACTGAAAAAGGGCACTAGAACTTTTAATTCCCGTTTGAATGAACCCTCCCGCGATTTTCTAGGACCACTAGGTCAATACAATCATGCCTAGAAAAAAAAAAATCCCAGTGTAAAACACATATCTGTGATCTTTCTTATGACAAAAAATACAAAATTCCACATTTATGCAGATAAGAGCTTGAAAATTGTATAGTAAGGTTCTCTGATATGCAAAATCTGATGGTGTGATTTTCATTCAAGTTCTATGCCTTTTAGGGGGTTTCCCTCTTATTTTTTGAAAATAAGGCAAATCTTCTCAGGTGCGTAACTTTTGATGGGTAAGACTAAACTTGATGAAACTTATATACATAAAATCAGCATAAAAATCTGATTCTTTTGATGTATGTATTGGTATCAAAATTCCTGTTTTTAGAGTTTCGTTTACTATTGAGTTGGGTTGCTCCTTACTTACAGTTCATTGCCACAAACTGTTTGATATGCAGACTACTTGTACCAAACACTAATGCATCCAGACCCGCTATATTTTACTCCCCCCCCCCCTAATATGCAAATCTATAGCCCAAATTTATTTCTAAACTAACAAAGAAACTGACAAAAAAACTGGTGAGTTCTCAAATTTTACAGTGTAAACTTGAGTGAGTGGTGCATAATACACAAGTGCCAAAATTCCTTCCCCCTATGGAAAAAAATAAATAAAACTCAAATAAAATTCTCAAATTTGGAAAGCCTTATTTTCTATGGGGGGAGGGGGGTAAATGCAAGCCACCATTAAAAATATAGGGAACATCTCAGGATTTTACATCACTTAGCAGCACTTAATTGGTCCATACTGGTTCTACTACTACTAACAGCTCAGAGCAGGATCAAGTCATCTAAGGCCAATGCAGCTGCATATGCCCTTCCTTCACCCCAATCTGTTCATTACTTCCCTTTTTACCCCCCCCCCCCCCTGCCATGAAGTCCTAATTTTCTTCAAATCATTTCCAATGACATCTTCCCACCCCACTGGAATTGCAAATGACCTGCTTTTCATGGGGCACCTACATGGGTGTAAAAAAAAGCACAATCTTTGAGAATCTGTCATCTTTTATCTATAAGATATGGCCTATCTATCTTAACCTTTCTCTCAACGTAGCTCAAGAAAGTACAATGAAGCCAAATACTAAAACAAATACTTAAACTACCCTTAGACAAATCCTCTGAAAAATATTTAATAAATACTGCATAGCTTTTTGAAACACTTATGTTTCAGAATCAAACTTCACTAATGTCATTGCCATGATTTCAAAATTCTAATTTTAGTTTTCAGACTTATCTTCCAATCCTTCCAAACTATTCTCAACTGCAAAAAAAAAGAGAAAAAAAATCTGTATAATAGCTATTTTATTTTCTACACCTTCCCTGCATCCACCATTTTTAGTAATAATATGACCCAGGTAATTGAAGCTATCAACTTTCTTGTTACCTAACATCACCTCCTTACCCTTATTTATTCCTAATGTAAGCAACTTACTTCTTAACATTGATTTTCAAGCACTTTCTTACACCTTGATTTCTCAAAACCTCTAGGAATTTTTCCATTTTGCTAACATTTTCATCTAGCAGCCACAAACAATCTGCATAACCAAAGTGTCAGAGAGTTTTATGTTCCAATTTGACACCATGTTCTCCAATATCCTTGGTAATGTTTGTTACAATAACTTCTATCAAAACAATCCATATAAATAGGGATAGGACACAACCTTGCTTAACTCCTTATTCTATAAGAAATCTACTAATAACCTCACTTAACCTCAGCAACATCATCATAACATTACAGTGTTAACCTAGTATACCATACAAGAATAGGACTTTCATTAAAGCTTTTCTATCAGCTAAATCATTTCCCTTTTTTTATCTATAAAACTTGGACTTAAAGGGATTAAACAAATCAGACACTCCTTGATTATTAATCTAAGAGTGAAAGTTGGGTCAATCCATCCTGTTCTCTTCTTAGAACCACACTGTTGTTCTCTTGAAACTCTATAAGCTTCTCTTGGTCTAACCAGTATCATCATGCTGAGCAAATTTCTTCCTATCAAAACAAGCTGGTGTCTCTGTGGAATCACATTCACTCTTATCACTTTTCCCACAATGGGTATAATTAAAAACTAGCAGACCATAGCAACAATACTGTATAAAGAAACTTTGAATTACACAGGTAGCCTACTTATAGCTTCCCAGGCATCACATGGATAGAGTCCTTATGTACTTGTACTTACAAATAGAAGTAAAGGCACAAATCTATTTACAGAGTAACATCACAATCTGAATCTCTACCAGATTGTTAACCAACCAACTAGAAATAAACTTTTCCAAAGACTGAATCTACTCAACCTAGTGTTCCTATGGGACAAAGAATGTAAATCATCTATCCACTTTAGGAAAGAGCAACCCCTTAATCCTAGAAGTAAAGCTGTCACTTTGTAAAATAAAAAATGATTACATAAATAAAGCTTATGTAGATTACTGGGTGATAAGAAATGAGCTATTTGTGGACTAACCTAATAGATAAGCTACTTCTAGTTCAGAAAAAGCACACATCAGTGAAACCTATGGCAGAGCCCAAAATAATAACTTTCATGACCAATATGCAAGGAATAGGCAGTACTGGAGAACAGATGGCAGTACTGATGGCAGATGGAGAAAAATGGCAGTACTGGAGGCAGTACAATAAAGGAGGGAAAGAGGAGAATTATCAAAAATTTGCTAAAGCTTGAAGTAAACAAAACAAAAATACAAGTTTTGAGTCCAAGCTAGCTGATAACAGTAAGAAAGACCCAAAGAACATTTGGAAGTATCTAGTAAAGACCACAGCAGGTGATCAGTAAAGATAGGCCTACTCTGTATGGATGTGGCAGGGAGGTAACTAGCTTGAACAATATTTGGTAAAGTTCTACCAAATCATATTAGGCCTATTGAGCTAGGACTAAAGTGAATACACCATTTGATGCCTTTTTTTATGCTGATTATGAATATATTTATCATTTCTATCAGAAAAGAATTTCAGCCCTCCCCCCCCCCTATATATGCCAACTCAGGGTTAGGTTTGGTATATATAGGGGGGGGGGGCTGAAATTCATTTCTGATAGAAATGATTATTATATTTGTAATCAGCATAAAAAAAGGCATCAAATGGTGTATTCACTTTAGGCTATTCCTAACTGAATAATATGATTTGGTAGAACTTTACCCAATATTTGCTGAACTTCCCAATAAACAATTTGTTGATCAACAATTGCAATTTCCTTATACAATTGCTTAAGCTGAACAGCAATCTCTGTTTTCCTTATGGGAAATTTTCAAAATTAATATAGAAACTGTATATTTGCTATTAAAAAAAAAACTGAAAACATAGTAAATAATTTGGGTGCAGAATTTGTTCAATAACATTCTTTTCCTCTAAGTCAACTAGGCCTACTTTCCAAGATAGGCTAGCCTAGTAGACTATTTAGCTATAGTGTATTCTAACTCATGAGCGAAGCCCTGGGTAGCACTTTACAATTCAAACATATGTTTGAGTATATCAAATAGTCAATTTGGGTCCATATAAAAGAGTTCAATTCAGAGGTCAAGATTCTTTTCCCTTTAATAGGCCTAGGCTATTCTGGTATAAAAAAAGGAGGTATACAAACTTCAGTTCTATTTTGTTGATTTCTAATGCATTTCCAGTACACAACAATACAATCCACACCAGGTAAGGATAAAAGGGATTCCATCTCAACATATCACTTTCAAGAAGATTTCTAAATGTTGATATTTTCTATAGGCAAGAAATATCGGGTCGGGATTAGAGCAAAGACAGTTAAAATTCTAAAGATGGCATCTATTTTACAGACTGCGCTTAAAGTTGTAGTATCAACCCTTTTCTAGTTCACATTCGTCCTGGGATTAATGATGCATCTCACTATTCCTTACGACCATCACTGGTTCCGTACAAGAGCATATTCAGAAAAGTTTCCGGTCAGAGGGGGGGGGGGGCAAATAACAGAATAGCAGTGGTGGGTAAGGGCAAGACAATATATTTTCTTTGGAGTAAGTTCATTTTTCAATACAGTTAGAAAAAAAAAATGAAATAAAAAGAGTAACTAAGTTTGCTTGCAAAATTAAACGAAACTCAGCATTGAAATGGCGAGGATTCCGGGTAAAGAGATTAGTCCATTTAATCAATAATATATTTAACTATTAAGCATTTAATCTTAACCCAGTATATTCTAACCCTACAGTAAAAGTAAATCGGGCTCAAACCTATATTAAGGAAAGATTTATTGCCTCCAGTGATTACGACAGTAGTAGACTAGTCTATATGCAATTTCCTAAGCCTTAGAATAAGCTACAGAAGAAGTAGATATAGGAAATTAAAAATGACTTCTAGTGGGATATTTAGGCTCTGATTTCATTTTTGGAATCTTCGTTTATCTTTCTTGGATTAACAGATCTCTAAGATTTCAAAAGCCCCTAAAGTGGCGTTTTGCCAAGATCGTCACATTTATAAGGCCCTGTATTCAAAAGTCACCCTGCGTGCATCGATACAACGTTTTGATTTTATATGGCCATGTAAAATATAACTTTTTATTAACAGGACACTTCTCCCCTGTGAATTGAGATCAGTTACATCTTCAGACATTTGGAAAAAATATATATAATAGTGAAAGATAAACTAAATGTGAACTGACAATTCAGCTGTCAAATTGACCATCTTTCTTTTGGTACTCAAATTCTACTGAATAAAATGAATAGGTTAAAATAAAATTGTTGATCATAAGATAATCTTATCAAATAGTCCGATATAAAAAACTGCAAGCATGGGGTAACTCGGGCCATTATTCCCCAGAACTAAAAACGCAATTTTTATGACAATTGACACATAAACAGAATTGGCTTTTTTTGCTGATTCTAAATATACAAAATTCGTTTAGTTGATTGTTACCCACCAAAAGCTACAAATCTACCGTCCCTTAACAAGGCAATCGGTCTTAATGCAAATTGCTCTATTAAATTCATAGTATAAGAGAACCTTACCGTAGAGGTTTCAAGCGCCAATCGACAAAATGTGGAATTTATATATATTTTTTTCCAAAAGAAAGATTTTGGATGAACTTTTATTTTGTTTTGTTTTATTTTGCTTTATTGAGATCGGGGATGTATGTTTATTTTTTTTCCCTGGGATGATAGCATCAAATAAGAGGTCCTAGAAAATTAGGACAAAGCTTATTTGAACGTAAATTAAAAGTTCCTTTTTAAGTGACCATAAGGATTGGGTCAAGGGAAAGTGTTTTTTTCTGTCATTTTATGACACCAATCTGCCACGTTGCCCGAAATGATTTTGCAAGCACTTAAATATTCTGAGAGCCTAATCGATTTAAAGGTACCAAAAAGACTATGTTTTATGATTCCCACAGAGGCAGTAGTGCCTAATGATGACAGTAGCCTACTGGATTTAACTTTGTTCATTCATTCCATATTGTATAAAATTGCGTTTATTGATGTGTAATTGCATTTCAGCTACCGTACGGGGGGGGGGTCAATGTGTAATCAGGGCAGGGGGAAGATTCCTTTAAGCCCACACTTTAATACCTAAACTGCTAACTTTAAATGAGCCTTCAGACAAATATAGAAAAGATATGGGGGGAAGTAGGAATTAATTAAAATATTTTTCCATGTAGCATAAAATATTACATTCCCATGCCTACCGGCACAGCGGTGGAAGAGGCAAAGTGGGTCAGGAACCGCACCAAGAAATTTCCTTTGAGGGGGGCCGATGCTACTAGGAACTTTGTTTTCAGCAATCTTAAATGGTAATATTTCTCTTTTCTATTTGCATAAAATGTTCAATGTACGGCAACATATGAATATGATGTATTTATCAATTGTAGAATCCTATTTTAACGGTTATGATGGCTTCAGCCACCTAGAAGATCAAAAGTCGCATAGAATTTTCATCCATGAACAAAAATACTCCTCGTTGAAAATTTAGACAGTATATTCAAATATTGTATATTCAAAATTTAAAGTGCAATCCGAGATTTCAATTTTTAAGCAGAAAATTGAAAAAGTAGGGCAGTGATAATCGATTTACAATTATTTACGCATTCATTTTAAAAGCATTGAAACAAGCATTTAAGGGGAAAATACCCCACTTATATTTTGGTCAAACTTGGACATGATTTGAAGAACAATCAGAAATTAGATTTCTTTAAATTAGTTTTATAAATTGAAAGTAAGAAGTAGCTTTGAAACCTAAAAGAAATAAAAATTATTCTTCATATGAAGAAGACTGTCTCTTTTTTAACTCCTTGCTCTTTACTCTGAAGTTTGACTTTCTGTCCGATTTATGTACTTACTTACTTACTTAGTTACTTAAAGCTCTTGCTTGGAAGCGTCGCCAGCGTAGAGGGAACCAGACGTCAGCGCCGTCAGTCGTCTCCAGAGTGGCCTGTCAATTTAAAAAAAACATAATTTGTACTTTACTGAAAAAAATATAAATGTTTATACTTTTATAACTTTAATAAATCAAATAATATTAACATTTTGATTGCTAAAAATCAATATATGTATATTAAACTGACACTGCACATTCATTTGTATTTTTTTCAGTAAAGTGCAAATTATGTTCTGGCCTTGGGAAGGCATAGGGGTTTTGAGCCCAACTTAGGTTAATTTCTGCTCGTTTTGAGTTTGACTCGCTTATTTTTGTAATTTCTGTTCATCTTGGGTTTCATTTATTTATTGATGCTGATTTGTGGTAGTTTCACGCTTGGTCGATTATTTGATTTTATTTTTGCTCATTTTTTGTTTAATGGAGTTCTTCACTTTTCTTTGAAAAACTTATTTTGTGGAAAAAGTTTTTTTTACTTAGTTTCTGTTCGTTGTATATTGATATAGTCGTTTCAGGGAAAAATAAATACTTTAAATCTTTTCGTTTTTTTTTATAATTTATAGTTTGGCCTGCAATTTGTATGCCGGAGAAAAATTTCAGCCATTTTCAGCAACATATATCATTTTAAAAATCTGGAAACAAATAATAGTGTTTAATTTAGTTTCATAACTCCTCTAGTTGACCTGAAATGGAAAACTTAAGACCATTCGCAAAAACATCTGTTTACTTTCTTTGACAGCAAGGATACACTTACGCTATTTTGATTTGGTTAAATTTTAAGAGCAGAAGTAGCCCCAAAAGTTTGAACATAATACCCTCAGTCGTACTTGGGATATTACTGAGATGCCTTATTGGGAATTAGCATTAACACAGTGCATATTAATTTAATCTTAAGGCAACATATAGTTTTTAAACATAATGGGACAGTGGGCGTCGGAGAGGGATTAGTTACCCTCCATTCACGTTTGAATGTTAAAAAGGGCATCAGCCCTTTATATTTTCAATCAATTGAGCTCTTTTTGAAGTTCCTATGACAACTCCTTTGATACGAAGTGCCCTGGTTTAAAAAAAAATCATTATACCCACATGGATCTTTACTATAAAAATGTCAAGCCTTCCAATTACTTTCGACTATTTAAAAGGGCACTAGGCCTTTCGATTTACAATCGAGTGAGGCCTTTTTGAAACAACAATGCTTTCTAAAAACACCTTACATGCCCCCAGGGCATAAATTACAACCCTTACCCTAAGGGCTGTTAGGGTGGTTGTAATCTTCTAAGACCTAATTTCCAGAACTTTCTACTACGTTAAACAAAATGGCTATCTCAAAATTTTGATTGGATGTGTTTGGGGAAATGGTAAGCGTGAGAGGGGCGTTAGTCGCTGTCGAATCACTTTCAACTATTAAAAAAGGCCCTAGCCCTTTCAATTACCAATCAAATGAACCCTTTTGAAGTTTCTACGACAATGCTTTCAATAAAAACCGTATATGCCCCAGGGCATAACTTACAACCCTAACCTTGAGGCCTGGGGGGAGGGGTTGTCATGCTCAAAAACCTAATTTCCAGAATTTTTTACTACGTTGGAAAAAATGGCTATCTAAAAAGTTTGGCAGGATATATTTGGGGGAATGGTGTGGGTGAGAGGGGGGGGGGTAGTTACCCTCCAATCACTTTCGACTATTAAAAAGAGCACTAGCCCTCTCAATTTCCAATTGAATGAGCCCCTTTTGAAGTTTTTTTTACGACACCTCTATCTATAAAAATCTTATATGCCTCCAGGGCATAACTTACAACCTTTACCCTGGAGGCTTTGTCATCCTTAAATACATAATTTCAGAAGTTTCATCTACGTTGAACAAAATAGCTATCTATAAACTTTGATTGAATGTTCTTGGGGAAATGTTGGGTGTGAGATTGGGGTTAATTACTCTCCACTCACTTTCGACTATTAAAAGGGCAATTTAAATTTCCAATCAAATGAGCCTTTTTTGAAATTTCTACAACAACTTTCTATATAAACCTTATATGACCCTAGGGTATAAATTACAACCCTTGCACTGAGGCCTCTGAGAGGGTTATCATCATATAAGAAAAGTTTCCAGAACTTTCAACTTCGTTGAACAAAATGGATATTTCAAAATTTTGATTGGATGTGTTTGGGACAATGATGGGCGTTAGAGGGGCGTTATTCGCTCTCCAATAACTTTCAACTATTAAAAAAATGCACTAGCCCTTTCAATTTCTAATTGAATGAGCCCTTTGAAGTTTCTACGACAACGCTTTCAATAAAAACCTTATATGCCCCCTGGGCATAACTTTCAACCCTTGCCCTGAGGGCTGTGATGGGGAGGGGTTGTCATCCTTAAAAACCTAATTTCCAAAACTTTCAACTACATTGAATAAAATGGCTATCTAAAAATTTGGATTGGATGTGTTTGGGGAAAAGGTGGGCGTGAGAGGGGGGTTAATTGCCCTCCAATCGTTTTCGACTATTAAAGAGGGCACTAGCCACTCCAATATCCAATTGAATGAGCCCTTTTTGAAGTTTCTACGACAACTCCTTCGATACGAAGTGCCCTGGTCTAAGACCACGAAAAAAAATACATTGCAGCCACATCGTTCTTTACTTAGGCAGCACGATTGCACTGCCTATGATTATCTTATCGAAAGATAAACGTGTATAAATATTGCATTCACTTTTTACGTCATATATGGTTACAACCTATGATTATGACATCATTCATCAAACTTGTGCATGAAAAAATAGTTTTTTTTTGTAAAAGTTGGTTGTATTTTAATGAATTTTCCTTTTCCAGTTATAAAACGCACTAGATATAGTAATTTTTCTTTAAAATGAGCCATTAAACAGCTCACTATGATTTTCTAGTGCCAAGCTAGCTGAAGGAAAAAACCGAAAAAAAAATCTTTTTTTCCGTTTAAATAAATAGGCTATTTAGAAAAAAGAGTATTAATTCAGCTCCAGTGCTGTGAACATCTATCCAAATAAATAGCATTCGTAATCAGATTATATTTGACGTGAGAAAAGGGATAATTTGTTGCGCAAACCAAGTATATTTCAAAATGAATGCAAGTAATTGTAATTCCTGGCCTAGATTCAGTGTGAGATTATCTCTTTAGACTTTGAAATCTCATTAATTCAGTTTGTTTGAACTCGACTGAATTCAGTGACCTTGAAAACGATTTCTTGGACTACAAAGCTATCATCCCACTGTGACGCTACTGCCTGCTTGATTAGGTATGATTTACGGATTGTGCTTTGGACTGTCTGCGATTGCAAGGTAAATTGTTCTCTATGGCGGAAAAGCTGATTCTGAGCCCTATTTTGAATTTCCTCAGTCGGTCTTTGCCGGATGGGGTCAAACAAGAGACGAAATCAGAAGGAAGCTGTTGCGTTTTTTGATCACTATCAAATTATACAAGCAAAGAAGATTCTATACACAGAGTTAAGCGTCACATCGCGAGTTGACATTCATGCTTGGGATCAAGAGAACATTCTTGATATGTGTAAGAACCTGGTCTCTGAGGCTAAGCAAAATGCCAGTATCTCGAAATTCGTAATTTTAAACCCAGGTGACGTTCCGACTGTTGGTGAGGCTGTCAATTCTACAGTTGTGTCAGAAGTTACTGAACTGTCAGAAAACTTCATGGTTTTATTACGAACGTCACCCGCCCCTCAGTAAGTGCCCCTCCCCCTCGGCCTCGCAACCAAACCCAACCCCAAGCATTTATTTTCAGTGGTTCTGAAAAATCCACCAAAAGACCTGAAAGATCCATCTGAGCGTAAAGCGTATATAGACAATCTATACCCTACTTCTGGTGGTGATATATGTGAACTCAGGAGTCAAAAGATGAATGAAAGCTCGTCGTCTTGTCAAAGAAAGCTGCGAATCAAATAGCCGATACTGTAAAACGTTCTGATCCCAGTTTGAATCTCTCTGTCAAAGAGCCACTCTTCGTTGCCGTTCTGAGGCAAGTTCCAGGGGATTTAAATGACACAACACTTATAGAGTTAATCCCAAAGTGTAGCAAAATTGGACAATGCGGAAAGTCTCGTGAGTTTAAACTTTTTTTCCAAACTCGTGCTGATCGAGATCAACTTCTCAGGGACTCTCTGAAAATAGGATATGAGAGGCTACCGGTTCAAGAATTTGTTTTCATGCCCCGTCACTATTTTAATTGCCACATGATTTACCACGTAGCTGTGAATTGTTTAAACAGTGTTATCAGCTCTAAATGCGGTGCCAGTGACCACAAGTCGAGCTCTGACTCTCCCTGCAAGAAGAGTCCTTTCTGTGTAGATTGCAAAGTTCCTGGGCATACATGCTACAACGTTAGTTGTCCTAAAAATTGCAAGGCAATGAATCCATGAGCTCGTCAGTTCGGTTTCTATCCTGGAACATCAACGTCTTTTTTGCGAATAGACTTCCTGTGCTTAATGGTTTTCGTGTGAATTATAATGCAATTTTTATACAAGAACATTTCCTAACTAAGTATAGTGTAAATTTACTTAAGCTGTAGGAGTCTTCGTCTTACTATGTACCTGCTCAACAGCGTAAGAATAAAGGCAGGCCGTCAAGGGCCCTCGGGACTTTTGTATGTGTTTCCCTTCGCTCTAGCCTCTTCGAAATAAGTGACCACTTCTTGGGTGTCCGAGTTGAAGGGTGTGTATTTATTAACGTTTATTTACTTACTGATTATTGCGGTGATGAATCTGAGCGTCGTATTGCTATATCGTGTGAGAAATTAGTTTCGTGTCTTGATAAAGTTAAGCGTTTAGGGCTGTCATGTGTAGTAGCTGGAGACTTTAATTGTAATCTAATGGAAAGGGATACCCAAGAATTACCACGAACAATCCTCATTAGGGGTACATTTGGTGATTGGGTTAGAGTGGCTTATAAGGATTCCGATTTTACTTGCATTCACACATCATCTCATACATCTAATCTAGATCACATCGCGATATCTTGCAACCTCAAGACGGAACAAGTTTCTCTTTTGATTGAATACCAGCTATAGGACCATTTGCCCATTTTATCTTCCATTATAATTCACATACCACCCCAGCATACACACCAAACTAATCCTCGAACACCTCCACTTTTGGGGGATTGGTCGAATATTAATAGTGAACTTTTCAAGTGTTCTTTGGATTTTATCCTAAATGAAATTCGAGTACCGTTTCATCTCAAGTTCAATCTGTCATCTCGGTTCAATCTGTGGAAAGATTACGATAAACCGTGATCTGGTATCGTGAAACATCTACGCCTCAGTACGAAAAGACAATTTTCGAAGGCTCTTGCTTTTCATCGGAAGATGCTTGTCGATTGGAACTCTGCTAGAGCCAAACATGACCGTACACATACTCTTCAAATTTGTTTCCCAGTCACGTAACCACACCAACTTTGTGCATCCATTTTATATTCCTGACGATGAATGGTATAGCTCAATTTGAGTCGGAGTTTTCGTTTCCTGATCCCCATCTTCAAGATCAGCATGATAAAGAATTGGATGCCTTCTTAGCTTCTTCGCCGAAAACCCATTACACCGTGACAACTCGAGTAATAGAAAAAGAAACCCAAAAATTAAATCGGAAGCGGCTTTGATTGTGTAGGAGCTATGTATCTAAAGAACGGAAGCCCTCTTTTAACCCAGTACCTCACACTGGTAATAAAGCTAACATTCACTCAATACGCTGTGCTCTCAACTTTCTTTATCGGTGACCTTACTCCGATCCCTAAGAAGAGAAAAACAGTACCCCAGTGTACCTCGTTTCTGCCCATCACCGTCACAACCTCTTTGTAAGCTCTTCGAGCTTCTCTTTAGGGACAAACTTGAAGGAAATTGCTATACAACCCCAGACCAATTTGGCTTCAAACGAGGAACTGGCTGTGCTGACGCTCTCACTGTAGTAGCAAACGCTCTTATTGATGTCGATTCTGCGGGAGAAAGTCTAGTTCTTGCTGGCCACGACGTAAGACGTGCTTTTGACTCACCATTCACCTCTGCAATGTTTCTTAAAGCTGTTAAGCGTGGACTGAACCCGGATATAATTTGTACCCTTAAGGATATGTATACACGGCTATCCATTCGACTGAAACTTCCACCAGATAAAAGTTGCCTCCGATTCCTAGGAAAAGGCTCATACCAGTCTTAAAGGGTGCTCAACGAGGTGCAGTTTCTTCCCACAATGTCTTCCATAATTATATCCTTGAGGCTTTAAAGAGCCCCTGCTCTTTAATATTGGCACCTACTAATCTGTCGTTTGTGTGTTACGCGGACGATATTCTGAATCTCAGTCGTACACTATAGCAAATCAGCGAAATTTTTGCTATCCTTCAAGATGAATACCTCAAGGTTGGGCTTCCGTTGAATTCTGCCAAGTCCGAAAGAGTTCTTTTCAACTCGAAGAGTTCTACACCCCCTTCAGTAGCACTTGGGAGCTCAACGGTTTAGCCTGCTGATAATATAGTATACTTAGGCCTCCCCATTGGGTCCTCTTTACGTCATATTAGATCTCTTCTCATTGAATATCTTAACCGTCACATTTCAGCATATTACACCTCTATTGTCACTTGCAAGTTCCGCTTCAATCGTCATCTCTTAGCTAGCCTGTTCAATGCAGTAGCCCTCCCACATATATTGTACATCGCCCATTTTGGAAAATATTTACAAAATCTGAAAAGTAAAAAATTCGTGCGCTGTATTTCCGTTTTGCAAAATATTTACTAAGTCTACCACCTTGGCACAGACATTCACCTATAGTTAAAAAATACAAAATTGCAGACCCAGAAATAGCTATCTCTCGAGTTATTGGAAAACACAATAGAAAAGTGGCTGATCATGACCTAGGTCCACGTCTAGTGTAATAGCTGCGTCTGCTCTTGATTTGTTTTTTCTTATTTATTTTATATTTATGTATGAATATGTTGAGGTTGTATGTGTGAATTTGCTTTTGCTTTGTTTGGTTTTGTTCTTATTTTGTCCTGGGATTAGATTCGTTTTGATTTTGTTCTTATTATTATTCTATAGTATCTTATTCTTTTATCCTTGATTTATTTTTGACGTTCTTATTTGATTTTTAATGGTTTTGTCAATATTTGTCTCGTACTTTTGTTTTCTTTTCTATTTCTCATGTTTTGCTCCGTCCTTGTCAAGTTTTTGTAGACGGTTTTTCATTTAATAAATAAATAAAAGAAATACCGTCGATGCAGAATATTGTAGCTCAAGCCACTTTTCTTGTTTTTCAAGCCAAAATATTTCTTTGTTTTTCAAGCAAATAGACTATAAGTTTCCTTTATAGTAGTTTTGGACAAGGTGGGTCTAATAATGTACTTTGTGTTTGGATTTGACACTAATTTTAGAAGTTATGGGTTATTTTATTTCTTAGTAGGGGAAGTGATCGTCTCTTACTAGGTTGCTAGCTACAGCTAGCAACCTAACATAATTAACATAAGCTGGGTGCAAAACCCTTATGACTTCCCAAGGCCAGAACAAAATTTGCACTTTACTGAAAGAAATATAAATGTTTTTACTTTTATAACTTTAATAAATCAAATAATATTAAAATTTTGATTACTAAATATCAGTATATGTATATTAAACTGACCATGCACATTCATTTGTATTTTTTCCGTAAAGTGCAAATTTTTATATGGCCTTGGGAATGCATAGGGGTTTTGCGCCCAACTTATGTTAATTTCTACTCGTTTTGAGTTTGACTCGGTTATTTATTGTAATTTCTGTTCGCTTTGGGTTTCATTTATTTATCGATGCTGATTTGTGGTTGTTTCACTCTTAGTAGATTATTTTATTTTATTTTTGCTCAATTTTTGTTTAATGAAGTTCTTTAGTTTTCTTTGAAAAACTTATTTTGTGGAAAAACTTTTTTTTATTAATTTCTGTTCATTTTATATTGACATAGTCTTTCCAGGGAAAAAGAAAACAATACTTTAAATCTTTTCGTTTCTTAAGACTTTATAGTTTGGCCTGCTATTTGTAGGCTGGAGAACAATTTTCCGCAATTTTTAACAAAATACACCCTTTTAAAAACTTGGACACAAATAGTAGTGTTTAATTTAGTTTCATACCTCCTCTAGTTGACAGGAAATGGAAAACTTGATACCATTCGCAAAAATATCTGTTTATTTTCTTTGATAGCTTGGATACACTTACGCTATTTTGATTTGGTTAAGTCTTAAGAGTAGAAGTAGCCCCGAAAGTTTGAACATAATACCCTCAGTCGTTCTTGGGATACTGCTGAGAAGCCTTATTGGGAATTAGCATTATCACAGTGTATTTTGATTTAATCATAAGGCAACATTTAGTTTTTAAACATAATGGGCAAATGGGAGGGAGGCGTGGGAGGGTGGGAGTGGAAGGGGGATTAGTCACCCTCCAATCACTTTCATCTATTAAAAAAGGCACTAGCCGTTTCAATTTCCAATTGAATGAGCCCTTTTGAAGTTTCTACGCTTTCAATAAAAACCTTATACGCCCCCAGAGCAAAATTCACAACCCTTGCCCGGAGGGCTGGGGGGGGGGGGAGGGGTGTCATCATCAAAGACCTAATTTCAAGAAATTAAAACTAAGTTGAATAAAATGATAAAATGGATATCTCAAAGTTTTGATTAAATGTGTTTGGGGAAAAGGTCGGCGTGAGGGGCGGGTTAGTTGCCCTAAAATCACATTTGGCTATTAAAAAGGGCACTAGCCACTCCAATTTCCAATCGAATGAGCCTTTTTTAAAGTTTCTACGACAACGCCTTCTATAAGAAACCTTATATACCCCAGGGCATAACTTACAACCTTGCCCTAAGGGCTGTGGGGGACTGTCCTCAAGACATAATTTCTATCTGGAAATCAACTACGCTGAATAAAATGGCTATTTCAAAATTTTGTTTGGATGTGTTTCGGGAAATTTTCTGGGCGTGGAAGGGGTGCTATTTGCCTTCCAATTACTTTCGAATATTAAAAAGGGCACAAGCCACTCCAATTTCCAATTGAATGAGCGCTTTTCGAAGTTTCTACAACAACTTCTTCGATACGAAGTGCCCTGCTCTAAGGGAAACAATTAATAAAGAATACATTGTGCCAACATCGCTCTTATATGCTCCCAGGGCAAAACTTAAATCCCTTGCCCTGAGGGTTGTGGGGGAGTGTCCTACTCTTTACTTAGTCCCCGTTTCTTGTATTGTTCTCGAGTGTCCCCGTTCTTTACTAAGGCAGCGCGATCGCTTTGTCTATGATTTATACAACAACTTCCTATATAAACCTTATATGCCCCCAGCGAATAACTTACAATCCTTGCACTGAGGGTTCTGAAGGGGTTATCTTCCTAAAAGACCTAATTTCCAGAACGTTCAACTACGTTGAACAAAATGGATATCTCAACATTTTGACTGGTTACGTTTTGGAAAATGGTGGGCGTGAGAGGGGCTAGTCACTATCCAATCACTTTCAATTATTAAAAAAGGCAATAGCCCTTTCAATTTCCAATTGAATGAGCACTTTTGAAGTTTCTAAGACAACGCTTTCAATAAAAACTTTATATGCCCTGGGGTATAACTTACAACCCTTGCACTGAGGGCTCTGGGGGGTTATCATCCTAAAAGACAAAATTTACAGAACTTCAACTACGTTGAATAAAATGGATATCTCAAACTTTTAATTCGATGTGTTTAGGAAAATGGTGGGCGTGAGAGGGGCGTTAGTCTTTATCCAATCATTTTCAACTATTGAAAAAGCCACTAGCCCTTTAAAATTCCAATTGAATGAGCCCTTTCGAAGTTTCTACGACAACACTTTCAATAAAAACTTTATATGCCCCCAGAGCCTAACTTACAACCCTTGCCCTGAGGGCTGTGGGGAGGGGTTGTCATCCTTAAAGACCTAAGTTCCAAAACTTTCAACTAAGTTGAATAAAATGACTATCTAAAAATATTGATTGGCCGTGTTTGAGGTAATGTTGGGCGTGGGGGGGTGGGGGGCTAGTTGCCCTCCAATCACTTTCGACTATTAAAAAGGGCACTAGCCCTTTGAATTTCCAATCGAATGAGCCCCTTTTGAAGTTTCTATGATAAAGCCTTCTACAAAAACCTTATATACCCCCAAGGCATTACTTAAAACCCTTTCCCTGAGGGTTGTGGGGGAGTGTCCTCCTGAAAAATATATTTTCTATTTAGAAATCAACTACGCTGAACAAAATGGCTATCTCAAAATTTTTGTTTGATGTGTTTGGGGGAATGATGGGCGCGGGGGGGGGGAGGGGCTAGTTGCACTCCAATCACTTTAGACTATTAAAAAGGTCACTAGCCCTTTGAATTTCCAATCGAATGAGCCTGTTTTGAAGTTTCTCCGACAACACCTTCTATAAAAACCTTATATGCCCCCAGGGCATAACTTAAAACCCTTTCCCTGAGGTCTCTGGGGGATTGTCCTCCTCAAAAACATATTTTTTATCTGGAAATAAACTATGCTGAACAAAATGGCTATCTCAAAATTTTGATTGGATGTATTTGGGGAAATGATGGGCTAGGGGGGGGGGGGCTAGTTGCCCTCCAATCACTTTTGACTATTAAAAAGGACCCTAACCCTTTGAACTGCCAATTAAATGAACCCCTTTTTAAGTTTCTACGACACTGCTTTCTATAAAACCTTAAATGTCCATCGCTCATAGTTAACAACCTTTGCCCCGATGGCTGTGTGGGAGCGTCCTCCTCAAAACATATGTTCTCTCTGGAAATCAACTACGCTGAACAAAATGGCTATCACAAAATTTTGATTAGATGTATTCGGGGGAATGATGGACGTGGGGGGGGGGGCTAGTTGCCCTTCAATCACTTTCGACTATTAAAAAGGGTACTAGCCCTTCAAATTTCCAATCGAATGAAACTGTTTTGAAGTTTCTACGACAACGCCGTCTATAAAAACCTTATATGCCCCCAGGGCATAACTTAAAACCCATGCCCTGAGGGTTTTGGGGGAGTGTCCTCCTAAAAACATATTTTCTGCCTGGAAATCAACTTAGCTGAACAAAATGGCTATCTCAAAATTTTGATTGGATGTGTTTGGGGGAATGATGGGCGTGGGGGGGGGGGTAGTTGTCTTCCAATCACTTTCGACTATTAAAAAGGGCAGTAGAACTCTCAATTTCCAATCGAATGAGCCCCTTTTGAAGTTTCTACAACGATCCCTTCCATATGAAAAGCCCTACTCTAAAGGAAAAAACAATAAATGGTACATTGTAACAACATCATTCTTATATGTCCTCAGGGCATAGCTTAAAACCCTTGCCCCGAGGGTTGTGGGGGAGTGTCCTCCTCAAAAACAGTTTTACTATCTGGAAATCAACTACGCTGAACAAAATGGCTATCTCAAAATTTTGATTGGATGTGTTTGGGGGATTATGGGCGTGGGGGTGGGAGGGCTAGTTGCCCTCCAATCACTTTCAACTATTAAAAAGGGCACAAGTCCCTCCAACCGAATGAGCCCTTTTCGAAGTTTCTATGACCAGTCCTTCAATACGAAGTGCTCGGGTATGGAGAAAAAAATCACATTGTACCCACATCGTTCTTTACTTAGGCAGCGCTAGCGCGCTCCCTATGATAATGACGTGAAAAAAACATATTGTGCCCACATCGTTCTTTACTTAGGCAGCGCTAGCGCACTGCCTATGATAATGACGTCATAAGCTATGCCATCAGAGATAACGTCATAATGTAGCTTTTTTCTTTTTACGTTATAGTTCTAATAAAAATATGGTGACATTCATTATCTAGTATATGAAAATGCAGTTTTTGATAAAAACATTGATTTTGTCTTAAATTGTACATTAAAATGAAAAAGTGAAGCTGTTTTAAAAACTATTTATTTTTTAGCTACAAAAGGCAATAGATATAGCAATTTCCCTTAAAATTTGCAATTCAACAGCTCTCTATTTTTTCCAGTGTCCAGCTACCCGGGGGGGGGGGGAGATACCATCGATGCCGAATATCGTAGTTCAAGCCATTTTTCTCGTTTTTCCAGCCAGTATATTCTTTGTTGTTCAAGCCAAGAGACTGTAATTTTGCTATATAGGAGTTTCGGACAAGGTGGTTCTAATAGTTTACTTTGTGCTTCGATCTGACATTATGGAGTTATGGGGCTACTGTATTTCTTAGCATGGGACGTGATCGTCTCTTACTAGGTTGCTAGCTACCGCTGCAACCCGAATAATGTTAAAATACTATTTTGATCTCTGTATGCAAGATGAATTCATGCGCAGTAACATTTGTTACTCCAATGTTATACTAAAATACAGTTTTTCGTAAAAATCAGTTTCATATTCAAAATTATTTTTTTAATTCAAAAGGTCTCTGTATGCAACAATTTCATTTAAAATGAGCCATTAAACAGGTTTCTAATATGATCATTAAATACCTACAATTATTGCAGCGATAAAAAAGAAGGGGACTGTCCTTGATTATGGTAATAATTGTGGTAATAAAGATTGACCGCGTCAATCTTAATATTATGTTTTAAGGCTGTGAACTTACACCTTACAAGTTCTCCGATAGCGCCGCTAATAGCGCTAAAGGCTGTGCCATATGTAATATTGAGATTTAAAGTGGTATACCGATCGCGCCACTCGCTGAAAGCGAAAAAATAAAATGCAGAATTGTGGTAGGTTAGGAATCCTCCAACTATCAATCTGGGAGCGTGACCTCGCTTCCTCGAGTTATCTTCTCGTCAATTACCTCTAATGTTATGTAGAAATCAGATCGCTGGGAGAGCTACCTTGGAGGCATACGAACTAATTACCTGTCGTGCGGCTAGATACAGACATATAAAATAAAATAAACACAGATAGAAAAGCAATGGTTTTATTGAGAATTACATTTAGGTGTACAACAGTGCTTCACTTCAAATGACAACGACAAAGGCAAGGATAAATTGGCTCTCAAAAATAATGTTGATGACAATAGAGACAATCCATAATTGTAAGGAAAAACAGTTTTTTTTCACAATATCACGCAAATAGAACTCCTGCGCATTACTAGCTTTTTTCACGATTGGCCCAAGTCCTGCGGAGGGGGCCGCTCTTTTGTAATTATGTTCTCAAACTCGCTACATTATGCTGACTATTTATCCAATAATTTTGTTTTAAATATTTTGATGATTTCAACGTTCACACTCTCTTATAACTTAGACTTCTTGCGAAACATTGTATCTATCATTTTTTTTATTACCAAAGATCTTAGCAAAATTCAAAACCGTCTAGCGTCATTGTTTGAATGAAGCTAAAATGCAATTTCTCTTTTTGCTGATTAAGAATTTGGACTCTTGGAAACGGTATTTCAACTCAATTCGGGGACGTTTAATTTCTGTCGGAATTATCTTTAGAAGAAAGGAATTTTATTTTTTGTATTTTAAATATATCAAATTTTACTCACGGTACATATTACCCTTCCTATTATTTAATGACGTCCCGTCATTAGGACTTGCTTGCCCTTGGGTTTTTGAAATATTCGCAATTTATTTACGATTGGTCCTACGTAATTTTAATTGAAATTGTATTATTTATACTTTTATTTAAGCTTAATCAGGAGTGCTAAAAATTTTCTCTATTACTTTTCTTATTTTATTATACATCCCTATCTAAAATTCATCTACCGGACTAAGATTATTCATGGTTCTAGCCTAGCTACTATACTAAAGATTTTTGTTTTCTACATCTAACACTGATGACTTTTACATTTCCAACAAGGTTGGGGCTATTCTACTTTTACATAAGATTTTTTTGTTAGAATTCTCCTTTTACATGTTTTTTTTATTTTGCTGACTATAGGGCACACTGCTTCCTATCTACGCTACAATTAAATGAATAGTACGACAACGCTACACCTAACTCTATCTGAACATCTAACACTATAAACAAGAACGATTTAAAACCCACTATATTGGGTTTACCACGTTCACTGGTAACATTAGCACACTTTCACTGGGGATGTTTGCTACGTAACATTAATGATAGGATATTGGAATTTTTGAGTTATGGAAGTTATTAAGATGTAACGTATGTAAATTCACACCTTTTTCATCACCTTCGAGTCTCTTTAGCGTACTCAATCCTTCTGTTGTAAATTATTGTCCTTCACTCTTTTCTTCTTGGCAAAATTTTTAAGCACTTACAATATAGTTTCTTCATGGAACAGTTCGAGCATGATTATGTTCACACGATAAGCTTTCTCTAATTGTCAACTGGGAAATGATGCTTCCAACTACAGGGAATATGCTATCAGAGTTCAACTCACCTGCTTTTTGATAGTTCATAGGGTGCCTTATCATTAAGGGGTCGAACATTGGGAGTGCGTTCATTTTATTCTCAGCATATCATTTTTGTGGATGTTTTAAAGCACATAGAGAATGTATTTCTCGTATAAAATTGTTGATTCGTGCACTTAGGGATCACAGTTCTCTTGTAAAATTGTTAGTGCATGGCTTGTGTCTATTAAAATTTGTGGTGATTCCTTAGTTAATCACAGGGGAATTGAAGTTTGGATTTGGGATGGATCGACATCAAACTTTAGTGACTCCTTCAACATATTGTGTTTAACTTGCGGGAGGAGTATATTATCACCAAGGGGTTAATCACTGGGGTTAATTTTAGTTTCCGTAATTCAGTGGCTGGTTTCCAGGTCCATTTGTCAGAAATTATCTCGTAATATTTAGAGGATAACAGAAATATGAACTTTTCACATAGAGGGGCTAGGATGGATTCCGAGAGATGGTCGAAAGGGATTCGTCGCGTAAGTCTGTGACGCATAAATAATTTTTGGGGACATTGAATATCATAACTATACGGTCATATGGTATATGGGTCCATAATGATTATCAAAGGCGATATTTATGTACTTTTATCTTGTGCTGGTCGATGAGGCTCTCAGGATTTATGTGATTATATAGTTTGATAATGCACTGGATACTGTGATTCAAATATAATGTTACCTGATACGTAATATGGTTCATGGTCGAGGAAACAACGATCAAAAGGTAACTGTAATTTTTGTAGACGTAGCTGGGATGAAAATTGGCTAGAGTCTATGGAGAATACTCTTCGTTGGTCGAGGTTTGATGAAAATAGATGCTACTAGGTTGTATCTGCACTAGACAACTCATTGTAATGATCGATATACAATATGTCAATCCACTTCCTGTAATAAAAATAATGAGGCAGAATCACGCATTCTTTAAAACAAATAGTCATAATATATAATAGACAATACGATTAGGTGCATTTTGGGTTGAATGTAACCCTACAAGACAACCTTAAATAGATACACTAACATTACTACATGAATATTGGCTTTAATAAAACGACATTATTATATAATTCCCATTATTATATAGTTATATTATATTATATAATTCTTTTATTATTATATTATATAATTCGACATTATTATACAGTTGGTTTCAGATACATATGATTCCCATTGGGAAATCTAAATCAGAGATGTCTTCAAATTTGTTTTGAGAGAGGAAACAACGATACAAGGCTTATTTAATTCTTCAATACTTATTTAATCCTCCCTTAGATTTAAAATAATCCTTTAAATATAAGTTACCCTACATTGTTAAGTTTAAGGTCTCAGTTTACAATTTATTTCATACCTTCATTGTTCACGCACGTCCTTGCTTTTTAAGAAACGTATTTTGCAGTGTCATAGCCACACGGTTTTATGTAAACGACACTACAATGAGGGAACAAGACATAGCAAGAACGAGTGGAGACCTCTATAACCACTCGTTTTCTAATGTCTACCCTTTTTCTTGGCTTAGACGTTCTCATGGGGTTCCAGGCTTAACTTCTGCATTTCAGCCGTTTCCCCGTGTTCTTCTCTTGGTTTTCGCCTTCTTAGTTTCAGGATTTTTCCATAATTACAAGTCAGTAGGAACCACATGGTCAGGGAAATCGCGAACACGAAACATACGGTCAGTAGTATGTTCCACCAGAAATTGGTTGAGAATAATCCGTATCTATTATCCACATACTTTAATCTTTGGTCTTCATTTATAAATATGGGAATCTGGGAGTCTAATGCTTCTCTTATTTCTGTAAGCGGTAATGTCCCTTTATTCTATTCTATTTTCGACCATATTGAGGTTTTCATTTTCTCACTCTTTATGTTGGGAATAGTGTATTACAGATTAATTGCCTTAAAATTGATTATTTTAGGACTTATTATATTTGTGCTCGCGGTAAATAACGGTGTTTGAACAGTTGACTCTTTAGATACAAGTCGACATCCTTGTTTTATGGTTATCGTACCCACATCTTGTAACAGTAATTCTTTCCTATAACTTAGATTTATTCTTTCTGTATTATTATAACAAGACAAAGTTCCAACAGTTTCTTTTGGAACAGAAAATAACTAAAGGTCATTTCTAAGGTGTATGAATATTTCTCGTTTAGTACTTCCTATCACGGCCTCGCAGGAAACTGGTATTTCTTCCTGTTGGGTGTCTTTCAAAAATATATCTAGCATGCAAGATCCAGATTTGACATTGTAAATAGGTAACGTAAGCTGGCATACTAGGTTTTTGAATAATACGCACTCTTTTAAGTCTTGTGGTTTGGCTAGGGTGTATTTTCGTTTGTCTTGATCAACAAGCAAATAAACTGCTTCAGGTATGATAGTCATGAATGAATTTGTCTTCTTTATGTTAGCAGGGAAGGTCGAAATTTTGTATAAGTCGTATATGGATTGTTGGTTTATCAATGGCATCGTTACTATTGCAAATAATTGTTCATTTATTTCCGTGATGTGGACTTTTCATTGGGTATAGTAAAGAAATAAGTTTGATACTTCTGGCTCTACGGGTAAATGTAAGCCAAACGTTAGGTGCGTTTTTATTTCGTCTAATATACCTTTTAGGTTGGAAGGATCTACTAGGTTGTAAGACAAGGTTCCTCCCGTGAGGGCAAATAGTGCGAACTCGAACTTACTAACATCTGTCGCCAGATTGAGTAATGACATGGTAATTATATCGAGTGATACCATGGTAAGGCTCGCGTCTGTCACCACGCGGTCCACTTCGTTCCTTAAATAATTCATTACGCTTACAGTTTTTGAGATCTTCATGGATATCATTTCAATCTTATCTCTCTGGTAATTTGCTACACTGGCTTTTATCTTCTGAACGTGTAATATTACGTTCATGGCATAATTCAACTTTTTTACATTTTCCCTCAGGCTGTTTAGGTCTTCCTCCGTTGTCAAACCAAAAAGGTGGGAGGCGAATTCTCCGATAATGGGAATTAGGCCTTCAGACCTACGGTACTTATTTCTTCGAAATCTTCGTGGTACTTTGTTTTAATTTTTGTATTTCCGTATTAAATTCAAATAAGGGATTGTAGTCTTTGTCTATATAATATTAAGAAGGTTTGATGAGTTGAAACTTTTTGGACGTTTTTCTCATTTAGATTGGGTAATGGTTGTTCGTTTATCATTGCATAAATTCCATTATAAGGCTTTCCTTGCCTTGTACTCAGTAATTTAGGGTTTTGCATGGATTTCATTGCAGTGAAGTCTCTTGATAAGTATTCAATATTTTCTACTGATCTTTTCCTCCTGTCTTCCTTGGTGCTCGTCCCAAGTGCCATGTCGACTTCTGCCATTTTATTATCAAAGTCATCTATTACGAATTTTGATTTTAGTTTGGGGACAATTGAAGTTGGAAACACTTTATTATCTTTACTATGCATTATTTTACTGGCCTGTAATCCTTTGTCCGACCTTAGGAATTGAAATATCGATTCTTTGCGTTCATTCGTGTTTTTTTTCTAGTCTTGTTACTTGTTGAAACAAGGTCTCGAAGGGTTTGGGGTCCAATTTCATAAAAATCTTCCATGCGTCATGGCTAGCTAGCAATGAATTTTCGTGATTGAATATTACTCCTTGTTTTAGAATATCTTGGGTTACTTCATGAACAACAAGGATTATGATGATATTTTTAAGCCTCATTTTATTTTTTGTTTCTAGAACTAATTTATTATAAATTTTACCAATCTTTGCAAAATTCGTTGATGTGCTAATTTGCTATTATTATATTTTTTTTTCAAAGGCACTTTAACTTTTAACTTAGGTTATTTTTTATTATGTAACCGTTTTGTGGCATTTTTTTTTCTTTTTAAATTTTTTTTTTAATTCCCACCTCCTCTCCTCTCGGTGAATTTCAAACCGTTTTGTGGCATTGGCCAAATAAAACTGATTTGTAGGCGTAAAACAGAATAAATATTTTAGGATTAGATAGGTTATGGAAGTAAAGTTGGGACTTCCAAACTGTATTTTGGTTGTTATATGCCTTTATGGCCGGTTGAGATATATCCTTACAGCTTAGCTAATAATCGCTATACAATCTATTTTTGGATTATATTGTGCGAGTAAGCAATACATAAATAAGTAAGCTAGCAGCACATAATTACACTGTTATCCTATAATTTTCTGTGTAGGCCTAAAATTATTATAATCTGCACTAAGACAAAATAGTTTATATATATGTGATTAATTTATTCCATAGTTATCTACTAATAGGTGGTTTTGAGTTTAGAATTTTCTCTTAATTTTCTTGTTATTATTTTTATAGGCGTCTCTTTTTCATTGGTAAGTTCTCTTACGTTTCAGCAATAATTTACTACCGACGGATTTGTATTCTTCAGATTCAGGATCAAATAAAAATTGGTTTTAATATTGAATATCCGATAAAGGATGATGTATGCCTTCATATTTGACGCATTGGGGATTTTTTTCAAGGTTATAGCAAATTTTGGGGACTCTGAATTTATCAAAGAGTAAAGGGTCTGTTTGAGTGGGTCCCTCGGAATAGAAATTCTTGATATTGAGGTTTTTTTGTATGCGTGTTATCAATAATTGTAAACAGCCAAGTTGTTTCGCGCTTCTTCTTCTATATTTTGTTTTGACTTCCCCTCTAAGCAGACGATAATTGGGGGTATTCGCGAGTGCTAAACCATATTTATAAGTGTGGAGTTCATACCCTTTAAGGTTGTAGATTAAATCCCATTCTTTCGCATATATCTGATTTTCTTGTTCGTCCACGACTAACATAGCTGCCGAATATATAATGTTTTCCTTCGCGTTCATTATAGTAATGAACTCAGTATCAATTATCGCCTTTCGAATAGGTTTTGATTCCATTGTCATGATCTGAAAATGTTTACAGTTAGGACGCTTCATGATCATGCTCATGTATAGAACCAATGGTTTCTCTTGGAAGAGAAATCATGATAATATTCATAATTATGAAAATGATCTCATGGAACGGAATTCATGATCAAGTCCACAATTACGAACCCGATCAAATCATGATTAGACGCTTCTGTACTGGTGATTTTTTTTTTAAATTAGCCCTTATTGGAACGAGGGTTGATTTTTTCATAGAAAATCCGAAGAGACCGCCAAAACCCAAAGAATTAAACACTAACTGGGCCTTGAGTTCCTCCCCAGGCTTCCCACGAACCGTGTCCAACACCACTTGTCGTCTTCAGTCGACCACGCGCCTCCTACCTTGGACTTTTCTCGTTAGCCACTTATATCTTGAATTAAACTATATTGCTTTACGGTTGATCGTACTGCTTTGGGGGTACAATTTGGGAGTGCAATATGAGACATTGTTATTTTTATGAAAACTCTTAGTCCGACCCTTGGGTTGTTCCTTATAGTCAACAATGCCTCTACAAATTTTTGATTTAATTTCTTCCTGGAGTCGGGAGATTTGGGAGCCAGTCTACCGACTAGAAGTGTGGCCCGGGAAACTTCAATATCATTACCCACCACACTCCGAATCATAAGGCAACGCTCCGACTTCTTTCATTTGGATTGGATGCATCGTACTCGAATGGTACGTGTAGCTTTTTGAATCAAAGGAAATTATTCGAATTAATCATATGCAGTGTTACTTTTTAATAAGAATTCGTTTTCGGGAATTGATATATGTTGAACAAAATTTTTCTACCGCATTTTTATAGTCGTATGATTTTTACTCGTAAATTAAAAGTTTTTAAATTATTATTCCTTTGTGACGCCTATCCATTAAAATCTTTTTTTGTATTTTTATGGGTATTTTAATCTGTCCGGTTTCTTAACCGTTCTACCTGACTGTGTCGTTACTTTTTCTTCTGTTTCTTGCGGCTTTTTCTTTTTAGGTTTTGCTAGCGAAATGAGATCAAATTTTTTGCATTGTTTTTTTTTTTTAATTCTTGCCCTTTTAATACTGTTTCTTTTGCGTGCACAGCTGCTGAATTCGGTTTTGATTTCCCTATATCTCTAACTACTATATGGTCTGATTCGCCGTCGGACTGTTCGGAACTGGTTTCCGACGAATCCGGATTGGAACTTTTAGAGGTGGCACTTTTTGAGGTATCATCTGCCCTTTCTTCGTAAATATCTACTCCTCTGGAAGTAAAAGGTTTATTCCCTAAGACCTCGCCTTGAGTTTTCAACTCAGGAGACTTGAAAGACTCTTGAGATCTCTGAGAGGAATCGAGCGTTTTTGAAGGGTTCCTCCACTGCTTAAATGCCATGTTTTCAGGGGGATGGGGCATTCTTTTCACTAGTGTTTTCCTCCATGAAGTCCATTGTTTAGGTTTGACCTTGGACACAGTTATATAATGATATTGTCCTTGCTGGTCATTCTTGGGAGTTTTATTCTTAGACAATGTACTTTGACTCTTTTTTTTTATTGGGAAATTGATTAAATCCATAGCTTCTCGCATATTTGTTTTAGTTGAATCCTTAGGAGGAGTTTTCTTTAAAGTAATGCCCGGGGTTTCTACAGCTCTGTTCAATTCTTCCTGCAATGACAGGGGCCTTTCTATCGGTGTTGCAGGGGAAACCATATTGTCTGGAAATCTTTTGGGGGGGGGGCAAGGGGTCGAAATTCTATCAGGGAAAAATTGGGTTTTCGGAGATATCGTATAATATAATTCTCCTGCGCTCTCCGATGATGAACGTTTTGGATCTTTTGGCGTTTTTATTATCTCTGGTATTAGGGATTTTTTCTTGGGAATCACTAGGTTTTTCATAGCTAAAAATTCTTCAAAGTTTTGTACATCACTCTCATCCTCGAAATAGTCTTGCATGAAATTAAAGGGTTTTAGCTCTGTCAATCTTGATTTAGGGGGCTCATTTTCTGCATCTGACGAATCAGTAGAGGAGGGACGTGATACCCATCTGTCTGGAAATTTGGCTCTTTTTATTGGGCTAACATGCGCCTTATAAGTTCTTCCACTATCGGGGTTCTCCATTTTAAAGGTATAATCGATATCGTACTTTTTGACTATTCTGTAAAGTCCAGAATATTTGTTGGAAAGTTTTTTGCCTTCCGTTTTTGCCTCGTTCTTTAGGTAGACGCAGTCTCCTATTTTGAAATCTATACTCCCCTTGACTTTGGGTTGGTTTCTTAGCTCTTGGTTCATATTACATTTTTCCAACTCTTGCCTAACTATTTTATAAGTTTTCCTCGTCCTATTTATGAATTCTTGTTTGTAATCCTCCGAGTTATTATAATACTGCCGAGATTCAATAATCTCATCATACGGGATTCTAAAATCACGAATTCATTTTGACTATTCTGTACGGTCCAGAATATTTGTTGGAAAGTTTTTTGCCTTCCGTTTTTGCCTAGTTCCTTAGGTAGACGCAATTTCCTCCTTTGAAATCTATGCTCCCCTTAACTTTGGGTTGGTTTTTTAGCTCTTGGTTAATTTTATATTTTTCTAGCTCTTGCCTAACTATTTTATAAGTTTTTCTCATCTTATTTATGAATTCTTGTTTGTAATCCCTCGATTTATTATAATACTGCCGAGATTCAATAATCTCATCATACGGGATTCTAAAATACCGACCAAAAGGTAAATAAAATGGGTTGTCTTTAGTTGTTTCTGAATAAGCAGTATTGATCACGTTAGTTAAATAAGGTAAGAATTGATCCCAATCATTCCTGTTGTCTTTTGTATAAATGCTTAATACGTTCGAAAATATTCTATGCCTATTTTCTATTTTACCATTAGCTTGTGGGGGATACGGTGATGTCACCAATTTCTCTACGTTAAGATAATTTCGGAGACCACACTGCCTTTCCATGACGATAAATAAAAGTTCAAATAGGGATAAAATCCTTTTAATAGACAGTGTTTTTTATAACAGTGATAGAAATTCACAAAAATACAAGATATTTCGGTCACATATACAGTGACCGTCATCAGTAGTAAAACTAAAATAAAACAATTTAAATCAAAAGTTTATATACTAAATCAAATAACACTACATATTATTTAAATCTCTAATTCTTTTCAAAGCAAAGGCGGAAGCTATTATCTTTGACCTTCTTGGATTCGGTTCATTAGAGTTCAATGATATAACATTTGGACAAAGGTCAACTACATTGGGTGAATTGAACTTTACTCTGTCAGATTTTAATAAATTATCATAGAGTCCAGCCCATATTCACCTGTATCCCGATTCAAAGCAATATTCTTAAATAAGATTTTCTTTATTTCAAGAATTTCACGAAAATTTTGCTTTAAACCCCGATCCCTAGAAATCAAAGAGACATTCTCGAACAAAATAAAATGGTCTGGAAAATTGAAAATATGTTCTGAAAGGGCTGAAGTAAAATCTTCAGACTTAGAATCTTGCTTTAAAGCGGAAGAAATAGAATCTTTGTGTTGTAATAATCTCATTTCCAAACTCTGGTTAGTACGTCACACATATGAGCTTCCACAAGTACTTGGGATTTGATAAACCCCACTTTGTTGCCCCAATGAAGTTAGATCCCTCCCAGAATTTAGAAAACTACCCAAAGTATTATTACTCTTTAAAGCTACCCTTAGACCATTGCTTTGTAAAATTCTTTTAAGTTTTTCACTTAACCCGGGTACATATGGTAAGGAACAAAAAACATCCTTCTCCCAAGTTGTCTCCAAGACTTCCTTAGAAATCTCTAGAAACCTTTTTCTTCTTTTTGAAAAAGTCTGGTTAATTAACCATTCTGGATACATGTTACTTATTAGTATTTTCCTTAGAAAAGACAAATCCTCCTCAACAAATTTTGGAGAGCAAATACTAAAGATCCGATCAGTTAAAGAAATGATCAAACCAATTTTTACTTGGCGAGCGTGACCGGAACTATAAGACAAAAATCTATTGTTATTTGTTGGTTTTCTGTAAATTTTAAAATCCAGACTATTTTGATTTTTCAAAAGAAGAACATCAAGAAAAGGAAGTTTCCCATTCTCTTCCAATTCAACGGTAAACTTTAAATCCCCTCCCAAACAATTAAGATGTTCCAAAAATCCTTTTAATTGCTCCCCCCCATAATCCCATACTGAAATAATGTCATCCATATACCGGCCCCAGAAAATATGTTTTAAAAAATATGAATCTAACGCAAATTGTTTCAATATTCTCCACACAAATATTAGCTAATAAAGAGGATCAAGGGGCCCCCATAGGTAAACAACTTATTTGTTCAAAATACTCCCCTCTAAATTGAAAAAAATAAGAGAATTTATTGCACAACCTTACTAAATGCACAATTAAAGAAACTTCCAAATCTGTTTTACTACTAACAAATCCAAATTTCTTAAGAGCTTTCCTTCTAGAAGAGTTTCGGCTGCTTCTACATCAATATTTGTGTACATTGATACAATGTCGAAGCTTGAAAGCAAAGAATTCGAAGAAATTTCTACTTTTTTCAGTTTTTCAACCAAATCCGAAGAATTCTTAATATACGAAATTTGTGTAGACAAAAGTGGTTTACAGATTGACACTAGCCATTTGCTCAAAACACTTGTTGGTGACCTTGTACTTGACACAACTGGTCGTAATGGTAAGCTAGGCTCATGAATCTTGGGAAGTCCAAATAATTTAAGGCACAAGGAACTGGGTGGCAGGCATTTGTAATAAAGTTGAGGTGTAATTTTTCCTTCATCCTTTAAGCACTTCAATTCTTTCTTAAACTTATTTGTAAAAGAGTCTGTTGGATTATACGATTGCTTTTTGTATGTTTTTTCATCATTTAGTAAACTTCTTAATTTTGATTCATAGTCCTCAGTATTGATAACAACTAAAGTGTTACTCTTATCTGCTTTTGTAATGGTAATTGAATCATCCTTTTTCAAGTTTTTAAGAATTCTTATGTGTTTGATGGTCGTACTAGGAAAATTCGGTTTCAATACAAAATTAGACTGGGTTTTTACGTTGGAAGCTGTTACTTAGCTAACATATTTTATTAGATTTGTGTTTTTATGCAAAGATGTTTCTATTGAAGAGATAATGTCTTCCACGGGGACTTTATCCGGTTTAAAACAAAATTTCGGACCCCTTTCAAGCACTGATTGTTCTTGTATCGTTAAAGTTCTTGATGAAAAATTAACTACACCTGGTCCTAGAATTGACGAAGGTAATACCGCATTATTTGTTGATAATTTCGAAAACTTTTTTTGCTATCTTTCTCTGGAAAGGCGAAAGTCATCATTGAAGTGATTTTTTCATGTTTGTTGAATAAAACAAAAGTCACTTACACTAACCTTTTTTGATATACGATTTTTCAGGGAAAGTTTATCTCTCACTAGTAAAGCTCTTTTTCGACTTTTATCCTTAATAATGTGATTTAAAGCCTTGAAATGTAAGCTTCGTTCAAACTTTTTTTCCTTGAAAGTGCCCAAATGTAAATTTAATTTTAGTGAAGGTGGCACGATTCTCATCTTCTTACAACACAGAAGAAAATGCTGCTGGTTTAAAGTAATTGCATGTTTTTTCTGAGTCTTTATAAATTTATCCACATATTTGGTCAAATCATCCCCATAAATATCACGTATATAATTTTGGAGACCACCCTGCCTTTCCATGACGATAAATAACACCTCAACTCTATTACAAATGCCTGCCACGCAGTTTCTTGTGCCCTAAATTATATGGACTTCCCAAGATTCATAAGCCTAACCTACCATTACGACCAGTTGTGTCAAATACAAGGTCACCAACAAGTGTTTTGAGCAAATGGTTAGTGTCAATCTGTAAACCACTTTTGTCTACACAAATTTCGTTTATTAAGAATTCTTCGAATTTGGTTGAAAAACTGAAAAAAGTAGAAATTTCTTCGAATTCTTTGCTTTCAAGCTTCGACATTGTATCAATGTACACAAATATTGATGTAGAAGCAGCCGAAACTCTTCTAGAAGGAAAGCTCTTAAGAAATTTGGATTTGATAAGTGGCAAAACAGATTTAGAAGTTCTGTAATTATGTATTTAGTACGGTTGTGCAATAACTTCTCTTATTTTTTTTTCAATTGAGAAGGGAGTTTTTCGAACAAATAAATGGTTTACCTATGGGGGTCCCCTTATCTCCTTTATTAGCGAATATTTTTGTGGAGAATATTGAAAAAATTACATTAGATTCATATTTTATACAACATTTTTTGGGGCCGGTATATGGATGACATTATTTCAGTATGGGATTATGGGGAGGAGGAATTAAAAGGATTTTTAGAACATCTTAATTGTTTTGGAGGCGATTTAAAGTTTACTGTTGAATTGCAAGAGAATGGGAAACTTCCTTTCCTTGATGTTCTTCTTTTTAAAAATCAAAATAGTCTGGATTTAAAAATGTACAGAAAACCAACAAATAACAAAAGATTTTTGTCTTATAGTTCCGGTCACGCTCGCCAAGTAAAAATTGGTTTGATCATTTCTTTAACTGATCAGATCTTCAGTATTTGCTCTCCAAAATTTGTTGAAGAGGAGTTGTCTTTTCTCTGGAAAATACTAATAAGTAACATGTATCCAGAATGGTTAATTAACCAGACTTTTTCCAAAAAGAAGAAAAAAGTTGCTAAAAATTTCTAAGAAGGTCTTGGAGACAACTCAGGAGAAGGATGTTTCTTATTCCTCACCATATGTACCCGGGCTAAGCGAAAAACTTAAAAAAAATTTACAGAGTAATGGTCTAAAGGTAGCTTTAAAGAGTAGTAATACTTTGGGTAGTTTTCTAAATTCTGGGAAGGATCTAACTTCATTGGGGCAACTAAGTGGGGTCTATCAGATCCCATGTACTTGCGGAAGCTCATATGTGGGACGTACTAACCAGAATTTGGAAATGAGATTATTAAAACACAAAGATTCTATTTCTTCGGCTTTAAAGCAAGATTCTAAATCTGAAGATTTCACTTCAGCCCTTTCAGAACATATTTTTAATTTTCCAGACCATTTTATTTTGTTCGAGAATGTCTCTTTGATTTCTAGGGATCGGGGTTTAAAGCAAAATTTTCGTGAAACTCTTGAAATAAAGAAAATCTTATTCAAGAATATTGCTTTGAATCGGGATACAGGTGAATATGGGCTGGACTCTATCTATGATAATTTATTAAAATCTGACAGAGTAAAGTTCAATTCACCCAATGTAGTTGACCTTTGTCCAAATGTTATGTCATTGAACGCTAATGAACCGAATCCTAGAAGGTCAAAGAGAATAGCTTCCGCCTTTGCTTTGAAAAGAATTAGAGATTCAAACAATATGTAGTGTTATTTGATTTAGTATATAAACTTTTGTTTTAAATTGTTTTATTTTAGTTTTACTACTGATGACGGTCACTGTATATGTAACCGAAATATCTGGTATTTTTGTGAATTTCTATCACTGTTATAAAAAACACTGTCTATTAAAAGGATTTTATCCCTATTTGAACTTTAATTATCCTCTATGTTAAGAAAACTCATTAAGTCTTTTGTTACTTTCGAAACAAAATTGCTTCCGCTGTCACTTAAAACCTTATTTGGAATGCCAAATTTAAAAAATAATTTCGCTAACGCCTTACTTGTGGCGTAAGCGCCTTGATTTTTTAATGCTTTTGCAAAAGTAAATCCGGAAAAGTGATCTATAACTGAAAGAATACAAGTATGGCCTCTGTTGGAAACATGCAAACCTCCGCTGGTTCCATATAAATCAAATGAGACAATATCGAAGGGGAATCTCGCTACCGGGACTCTTCCCATTGGAGGGTTGGGATAAGTTTGGGATTTTTTTCTTAAGTTACATACTTCGCATCTACTTACAAACTCTTTAAGTTTTGTTATTCCCGACGGCACTTAGAAATATTGTTTTAATTTATGGAAAGTTTTCGTTACTCCTAAGTGTCCACCTATATCTGAATGAAAATATTCGAAGGCAGGTATTATTAAGTTTTGTGGTAATACAGGTATTATTGAGGTTTGGCTTCTATTTGTCTCAGCAGTCACGATTCTGCATAGTATTTCTTCATCAAGATCATAGTAAAAATTGTCTATCTCTTTTCTAAGAGTTTTGAATTTCCAATCGAATGAGCACTTTTTGAAGTTTCTACGACAACGATTTGTATAAAAACCTTATATGCCCCAAGGACATAACTTAAAACCATTGGCCTGAGGGATGTGGGGGGGGAGGTTGTCATCCTCAAAAACCTGATTTCCAGAGGTTTCAACTTCATTGAACAAAATGGCTATCTGAAAATTTTGATTGGATGTGTTTGGGGAAAAGGTAAGCGTGAGAGGAAGGTTTGTTGCCCTCCAATCACTTTCGATTATTAAAAAGGGCACTAACCCTTTCAATTTCCAATCGAATGAGTCCTTTTTGAAGTTTCTACGACAAAGCTTTCTATAAAAAGCTTGCATGCCCCAAAGGCATAACTTACAACCCTTGCCCTGTGGGCTTTGAGGGGAATGTACTCCTCAAAAACATTATTTCTATACGTATCGTATAGCGTAAAATGTCGTGTTCTGGGTGATGTCCTGAGCAAACTTGTGATTCGGTAATGACTTTTGAATTATCCCTCTCAATCTGCTCTTTTAATATCATGGCACGAAAGATAAAGATGGCTCATTAAATCAGAAAATGAATGATTTTGACATTTTTCTTCTTGAAATAACATTTACTTCCTGCCATCTCCGTTAAATCTCTACGAAGAAGCAGCCACCGTATTGTGTTTACCACCAATGCCCGCAAAACAAAAGGTCGACCCTACGGGTACCTTGAACATGTTATCAAACCATTATCTACTCCCTTATCACCTTTCTTATTTCATTCCTCTGATTATATTATGGCAATATGACTTGGTCACCTTGTGTTTATAAATGTATGTTTTCCCTGCAATCAGAATGACTTACTAAGTTTTCTAATGCGTGCTCATCCCTTAAAACTCTTCTATGCAATATTGAAAAGCATGGGAATCGGTGGCTAGTGATTGGTTACTTTAATTGTGATGTTCATAGCCCCTGTACTCGTACCAACTTAGTTTTAGATTCGCTGCCAATTAGCTACCATATAGTATCCAAAGCTCTTAATTATAGTTACATTCAGAATAATGGTAATGTGACCAATATTGATCATTGTATCTGCTCCACCGATGTTCCCTGTTCTGTCGTTAACGTTCACAAAGACGAACGTGAGTTTGACCACGTTTTCCTTTCACTTACTGTGACATTAACCGGTGATAAATTTAATTATCCTTGTGCTACTTCTTATAAAAAATGGCGTATGACACGAGAGTGGAGCAAAGCCAATTGGCCATTATATATTTCTACCCTAACAGCTCTGTTGTCCTGCATTAAGATCCATTTTAATCTACTGTGCACGAGTTATTATTTGCCACAAGCCAGAGTGCAGCTGAATGTTTATTACCTTTTCTTAGTTGAAAGCAATAAAACAAGCTGAAAATGTGGATACACCCCTTGTCCGTGTTAATCTCAAAACAAAGTCCAATTTGGAAAGAAGACCCAGGTCTTAAAGCCATCAAAAATCTTTCTAAACTCTGGCTTCACATCTGGATTGCGTGTGGGTGGCCCTTGCGAGGCCAAGTGTTTGATATAAAAATAGGACAGAATCGGAGTCTAAACGGTATCTTCGTTTGGTTCGATATAATGGTGCTGAGTTCCCTAAAAGTGCAGTATGATGGAAAGAAGTTATTAATGCGTCTAAATTGGATTCATTAGGGACCAGTGATATTATCCCAGATTCGTCTAGGCTTAGGCATTATAAAAATATTTTTTGTAAGATTGAGTATATTGTTCATTATCACTTTCAGTGCTTATAAAATTTTGCCACCCAATGTTTTGCAACGTCATATTATTCCTGTATCAACTAAAAGTATTGTTAATTGTATGCTTAAACTTAAGTCTAAATCGAGTGATCTTGATGGAGTTAGCGCTCATCACTTACTATGTGATTGTCCGGCATTAGTAGCTCAGCTCCAATTACTTTTTCGGTTCTGTTATGTTTGTTGATGGTGCCTTATTCCTTCCTTTGCGGAACGATGACTTCGATTTTTAAACGTGGAAAAGACCCTTTTGATTGCAATTCATACAGACCCATCATTGTTGCTTGCAATATTAGTAATATCTTTAAATATGTTCTGCTCCCATATATTATTGAATGAACTGTGAAAGACTCAAACCAATTTGGGTTTCAACCTCGTACTGGGTGCCAACTCGCGCAACTCTTTTAGGAGAGTTTTAGAGTTTTAGCTTCAACTCTTTATCATGCCCAGTCTAAAGGCACAGGTGTGGCACTCTTGGTCAGAGTTTAGAGTAAACCTTTCTGTCATTCACGTACTTAAATTGTGATATAATAAAATGTTTTTTCGTTTAAAATCGGATACAGGGTGCTACGGTAATACACATGTTCAATCTGGGTTACGATTGGGTGGAGTGCTATCACCTGATCTATTTAATACTTGTACTCAAAATGTGTTATTAGGAATCAAGCCTTTGTATTTTCATATCTGATGTGCCTTATATTGCACATGCGGACGACCTGTTAGTTTTAACGCAAGCCAAGTTTATTTTGGTATTATCTGTGCAACGTATTTCTATGATGTTTCGTGATGTTGGTCTGTTTTTGAATGTTGGTAAATGCTAATATTTAGTTTTCAATCCCAAATCATCAGCTCATAATTTGTCCTGTGGATCTTCAGAATTCGCAATGTTGCGAGTTTACGGTGGTTAGGAATTAGTATCTGTTCTACACTCACTTTTTTGCGACTCCTGGTTCTGAGAGATGTTAAAGAGAAGTTGAATATTGGATATGCAAAAATTGTACCTAACCGTGGAAAATATTCACGCCGAGCTTTAGCTAAAAATGTATTCCACATATTGTGAACATTCTGTCTTGTTTTTAAGCGGAATGTATTCATTATTGAATAAGTATGATTTGGGCCAGATCCGTATTGCTTACTTTAGATATTGCAGACTTTTACTGTACCATTCCACTTCATATCGTAATACACGTATTATTGAGAAGTATGGTGCTACGGACATTATCCAATCGTTTGAATTGCTTAGTACTAATTTAACAAGAAATTGCCTTTGTGTCCCTAGGCCCAAACCATAATATTATCAGTGTGTTTTTGTCTATGATTAAGGTTTACGTTATCTTTTTCTCGGTTTATTTGATGTTTCTTCGTTTTTAGTGTAATTTACTCCGCTTGTTTTGTATACAAGTGTGTTATAAATAAATTATTATTATTATAGAGAAAAAATAACTATGGAAAACTGCAGAGGGGCTATTTCATTCCAAATTAGAACTCATAATGCACCTATTAGGGCTAACACCCATTGGCAGGTAGCCAACCATGGGACAACAGACAATTTTTCCATGGTTTTCCGTACTCTGCTGTCTTTCCCTTGGTTTCCTTAAAAGCACTTTATAGTCCCCAGTTTCCCGGGGGGCCAAGCCCCCTTGCAGGTCCCAACGATTAGAAAAATTTAAAATAAAAGTTAAAATTCCCTGGTTTCTAATATCTATTTTGAAAAATTTAACTAAATTTGTACTTTCTTAGGCCTTTTTTTCGTGAGGGGGAAAGTCAAATCGACTTACCTTTCCATTGTAAATTTCATTATTTGCGACTAGCGGGAAGCTACTAGACTTAAAAAACTATAGATAATTATAGATATAAAAAACACAATCACTATAAGCCAAAAGAAAAGAATTGGCTAGACTTGGAAGGAGATTCCAGGCCACTAGTGGAAAGTGTTTCTGGTAAGTCGTTTTTGGTGCTAACTTTGAATTATTGCACTGCATTTTATTTTTAGTTCATTCATGAAGTAAACAGTATTTTTGGAAATATTGCAAAATAATCCACTGAGACCCATCATAAACACTTTTTCATACTTCAAAATTGATTATGACGTGGCTAATTTTTAAACAGCTTTGCTTTTTTGCTCGTTGTTCGGGAATTTCCTATGTCCAAAATCCCCCCTCAGAGGGAAATATTTCCCGGATATCTCCTACGGGTAATATTAATAACTTAAGGCCGTTTACCCTGAGTCTGTGGGAGGGGGGGGGGTAATATAGTCCCCAGAGGCACAGTTATTGGATCTTCCAATCAGAATTCAGTATTCTATTTTTTTTTAGAATTTTGGCTACTGTTGGACCAAGTTGGTCTTACTTACAGTTTGTTACCACAGAGTTGTTTGATACAACACACTTTGATTGTGATTGTTATAACAACAATTGTCGTTAAACCGGAAAAACATCAGAATATACAAAAATGTCGAAAAATAGAATTTTGAGAATGTGGTATGACAACTCTATAGGTAGTGAAATTGAAAAAAAAAATCAATACGGCTCATTGTTTACGCATACTAGAGAGGCATTCAATTTTTAAGAAAAAAGATTCTAATATACCACGTAATCGTAATGGGTCTTCAGTTTCCTCAATACTAGAAAGAAAACTTTTGTATATAGACTAGGCCCTTGTCTAGCCCTATTAGAAGGGAGGAGAGTTGAGATGTAATTGCAATGTCAGTTATTATTATATTTGGAAATAAGCATAGAATGTGGAAACCAAGGGCGAATGTTTTTTTTCTATCTGATTTCTTTTCGATAAGCAAAATCAACCAGTGATATTGATACCTTACAATCTGCACCTGTTTAACTTTTTGCCAAAATTATCAGTCAGTTTACGCAGAATTAACTTCAATTGTGCGTTTTAATTTTTCATTTAATTTTTCATTTAATTAAATTAATTTGATTAATTTGGAATAAATAGTACCTCTTGAGTAAACCTGCCAATTCAATCAAGCAATTCTTTATGGATATTAAATATAAAAAAAACAAGTTTTTTTAACTGAAAGTAAGGAGCGACGTTAAAAGTTAAAACGAACAGAAACTATTCCGTATATGAAAGGGACTGTCCCTCCTCAACGCCTCGCTCTTTACGCTAAAGTTTTTCATTGTTAAAAAAAGAGTTGTGAGAAAGTCAAACTTTAGCGTAAAGAACGAGGCGATGAGGAGGGGACAGCCTCTTTCATGTACGGAATAATATCTGTTTGTTTTAAGTTTTAACGTCACTCCTTACTTTCAGTTAAAAAAACTTGTTTTTGTTTGTTTAATTTTTGAAATTTTTTGAATTAATACCGGTTTTGATTTTGGCTCACCGTACATGAATAATTAAAACAAAATTTGTATATTAATTTTACTTTTATTTGGTTAAACGGCTTTCTCGAAACTTGTTTAATTTCATTTACGAATGTTTTTATTAGTAATAAATATACGTAACTTACGAATTAACTTACGTAACGAACTTCTATATTAATTATATTTTTATTACGTATATTAGGGGGTCCTCCCCCTAGTCAATACCTTGTTCTTTACTTTAAAGTTCGACTTTTGTTCCAATTCTTTAAAAATGACCCCTCAATAGTAGGGAGTCAGGTATTACTCCAGAAGGAGTATACCCTATTGCCAGATAAGAAAGGTACTATTTAGCACTTTAAAAGTACTTTTCTTATCTGGCAATGTTGTGAAATGCGCATGCGCACTGAGAATACAAACGGTATAATGGTATTGATCCACGAAGGGGACAGGATTTCTGGGAAATTGAGTTTCATAATCGAAGGGGACTAGATTTCGGGGAATTATCTATTTTAACGGGACAGGATTATGTGTCTCTTTTTAGGTCAATCAAGGACTTACGTAAGGTTTCACTTACATCACAAGTCACCCTTGAGATTTCGCTTATAATGGACATGCGTTGAGGTTAAATTATTATACCGTCTCAAGAAATCATGGAGAGAACATTAGATATTGTTGAGTTGGAAGCTTTAGCTACACAGATTTATAATTTGAGTTCTGTTTAGTAAATTTTCTTAGTTTTTTGCCCAAATAAAATCATTTTTGTAGTCAATCTTCATTATATTTAAATTCAAGGTATACCCCCCCTCCCCCATTTTGTCTGCTATATTTATGGCTGGCTATTTTGAAATCTAAATTTTAAATCATTGGCCTGGATTTGATACACCTTTTGGCCCTAAAGGAATAATGCAAGTTTTTTTTAACTTTAAACACACCTTAGCTCTTTTTTCTCTAAATTATATGCTTTTTACATACTACTGACTGTCGCAGCATATTTCTCGCAAATTTTACTTTTTGCTTTTACGAAAAGGGGCGAGGGGCTTCTTTGGGACAGTGTCAGATGCTTTCTAGACAAAATTATGCCTTACAATAAATTCTGTAGAAGGGGGTACTAATTTTTCTTCTCTAACAGGGAGTCATTATTTTATACTAAATTTTTTCCTCTTTTTGAGGACAACTATGAGAAATGCCCTCCTCCTCCCAGTAAGAGGGCAAGGGGTAATGAAGTAACTCCAATGCAGCGGCTGGAGATGGCTGGCCTATCCAGAGCCACCCACATCCGTTCCAGAACAGCGCTGCCCGCCATAGTCCAATCCGAACATGCACCAATGCAGCCTGGCAGAAAATTAAAGAGAGAGTGGATGCTCACACGATGGTGAACCCCGCTGGCTCATCTGTGCAAGCCAGTGACATCGCTGCCGCAGCTACACAAGATTGTGAGGTTGCCCCTTTCAAGCATTGCCGGGCCCATCACGAGCAATGCAAGGCGAGAATGATGTGGCCCCTACAACCCACAACATGCAAGCTGTAGACCTAAATGTAAGTTTTTTTTATTTTTATTTCTCGCTAAAGATTTTTTCTCCCAAAGGAAATATAATGCTCTCCTTTGAATTATGGGAAGTGCATGCATTCAACCTGCTGAATTCTCTTGAAATAGGTTAGCGAAGCCAAAAAGACACTATATTCCGGTCATAATTTCCCATAGTAAGTAGCAAAATCTTTGCGATATTGTTTCTAAAGTAAAAACAGCTTTATTAACGAATGGTTCATCTTGCCTCTACAAATATCATAAAAACAACTTCCTATCAGAATGAGTTGTCTATCATGACAGGAGATGACCTGAAAGGGATAGGCTATCCATTTTAAACCATTTAAAGACCCCGTTTTTTTTTCAAAGCAGTTAGAGAGTTTTAATAAGAAATTTTTTGAGGGGTTGTCTGAACAAAATCAAAACCAACTATGTCATCTTTTAGTTTGTAAAGATCTTATATTAAGCGGTAAATTGGAACTTTCAGGATATATAGAGTAGGGAACAGTGAGTTAACCAAATGCTACTATGTGCATACTGCTTCTGCTACTACTACTGCTACTACTACTAGTAAGCGTGTTTTAAATAATAGATAAATAATAATCCAATTTTAAAGATAGGGTGATTTAGACACTTTGACAATAAGCTATTTTCTTTTATAGATTGCATTGGTTCCATATTCTCTGTCTCCCCCCTCATCAGTTGAAGAACAAGAAACAAGTCAAAACCCTATTGACGCGCCTATGGAATTTCATGCCATTCAGAACAATGAAACATCACCTATCAACGAATGGCATGACATTGTTAACTCTATTGAAAGACCTTCTAATATTGACGATTTATTAACTAATTATTTCAGTGTGGATACACCGATTAATGCAAATTTTATAGGATTTTACCAATGAATTAACTGAGAACCATCCCCCCACTGATTTAATAGATATAGTTCCAGTTCAAACAAATGAAATGACTCCAATAGAGTTACATAGCCCTATTTTTGAACAAAGTGGGAGTGGAGGGGGGGGAGGGATAATATACAAGACGAGGAGGTTAACAATATATAATTTACAACACTAGCAGATTTTCTTCAATCAAATTTAATTATTAAATACAATAGTCATCTATACTGCAACCTTTGGGGATCCATTTAATACGCTTATGGGGGGAATTTTATATTTGACCCTATAGATATTGTTCATGTATATGTAGAAAAAATTCGTGCACTGTTAGAAAACCAGATTCAGTTGTGGGGGGGGGGGTAGGGACTCTATTAAGGTTTCAATTGGTTTAAAGATATTTTATTTGAACGAAGGCAAAAGTGAGGTGTATGATCATTATGTACACACCGAGATGTTAGTGGTCTATCCTCATTTGGAAAATTAGAAACAGTTTTTATGCAGTGGATAGACCACATTATTACGCATCTCGAAAATTATAATGAAAATAGTAGTGGTTCCGTGGTTTTATTTATTGAAAATTTAAGCGTTAATATTTGTAAATTAAAAAAAAGATTTTGTTTTAAGAGGGGGGGGGGGGTGAGGAAGGTGGGTATAGATTTAAAATATCATCCAGATTTAGAGGGTTGTAAGGGCGTTCAACGATTCTGTTTTGAAACAGGCCAAAAATGTTTCATGTACGCTTTCCTCATATCAGCTTTCGAACCTCTACGACATGACGCTGCAAAGAAAAATTTAGAATACTGGGTTGTACTTGGGAAGGAGGGATCTGATTTTCCCCCTGTAGATTTCTCTTTTTTAGTGGGAAAATTTCCAGTAACGCTAAGGTCAATTGATATTTCGAACGGGCCAATGTCCATTTGAATATTGGCATTACTGTGATCCAATATGAAACTGATTTTGAGGATGAAGCACGTTCTAATAAAAAGGGGGTGTTTTTCCCAGTAAGGGGCCCGTCAATTGAATTGGTGAAGCACTGGGTTTGGTTGTTATCCACACCACCCAGTGAGCCCAATTTAATTGGCCAATTCAACCCAATTACAGATATCAGTAGACTTCTGGGGGAGGGTAAAAAGGGGCGGGGGGATCGTTTCTACTATCCAATATGCCTGTCACAATTTCATAGTAATTTGAAGCTACAGAATCACTTGAAACATTAATGGTGGCATGGATATCAATCAGTTAAAATAGTTTAAATTGACAGTGCCATTTTAATAATAGAAATTTTCCAAAATATCCTTCTTCAAATCAATAAGATTTCTTTAGATTTTGAACCTAGGCTATTGGATTTGAATGACACTCAATTTCCAAATCAAATCAAAGAACGTCAAGCTATTACGGTTTCCTATGCCCACGCAAAAAGAGACAACTCTAACACAATGCAGTTGTTAGAAATAGTCGAGACGTTGGATGAGAATGAGTGCATGATCAAGGCATTAACTAAATTAATTGTCACTGCAAATGGAGCTATTTCTCGTTTGAGAAATACTCATTACCCAATTTTGTTGTCCGCAGAGGATCATCTGGCGATTAAAAATAAAAAAATATGCTGGGTTTGCAAGGGGAAATTTGAAAAGGGGACTAAGGGGAAATGGACTAGGGGGAAAAGAGGGGGAAGGGGAAAGTCAGAGATAATAATCACTTGTGGCAGGAAATGTCATCAGGGAGTAGTAATTTTCGAGGTATAGCACATCAATCGTGTAATGTGAATGTAAGCCAGCAGTTTTTTATACCGGTTTTCATTCACAGTTCAAATTATGATTTAAAATTATTTTACCGGCCTTGGCACGTATACACAGGGAGGGAGTGGGAGTAAATAGTCCATGGGTAAACAATTCATTTACATACAATATTATCCCCAAATCAGCTGAGAAGCCGAGAAGCTTAGGGGGGGGGGGTGTTCTTTAAATGTTATCAATTGTAAGGTTTCTCATATTTTCTTAGTGTTCAACTGTTCTGTTGTTCGTGTTGTAACTTGTTTTTTTATGTCAATAAGTGAAAAATGTTGTTCTTCATGCTATTGTTATTGAACAAATAGTGTGTGCTATTGCTATTCGTGCTGTATTTTAAGTTGTACAAATAGTATTGTTGCTAATAAATGAAAAATGTTGTTGTACAAATAGTGTGTACAAAAAGTGTTTTCGTCAATAAATGAAAAATATTGTTTGTGTTCTTGCTCTAAAAAAAAGTGTTTTTGTCACTAAATGAAAAATGCTATTTTTGTACAATAGTGTGTACTATTATTATTCTTGCAGTATAAAAAAGTGTTTTTGTTAATAAATGAAAGAAATATTGTTGCTATTGTTCTTGTTGAACAAATAGTGTGTGCTATTCATGCTGTACAGAAAAGTGTTGATGTTAATAAATGAAAGAAATATTGTTGCTATTGTTCTTGTTGAACAAATAGTGTCTGTGCTATTCATGCTGTACAGAAAAGTGTTGATGTTAATAAATGAAAGAAATATTGTATTTATTGTTCTTGTACTAGATACATCTATCGGAAATTTGTTATTTATACATGGGACATTTAGGGTTTACAGTTGCTGTACTCCAATTGTTGTCAACAGCACCATGTACCAATTTAAAACACATTTCAAGTCGTTTCCGTTAGGTCCATCAATGTCTGGGGAAACGAAACTTTTAGCTAAAATATTTAAAAATTGTAATAAAATGTTTTTAGAAAAACCAAAGAAATTTTTTTATTGCTATAGTATTTCGCAAGAGTCTTGCGATCAAATAAAATCTATTACCACATCCATGCCAATACAATTCATACGGGGACCTGATGTTTTCAATAGCATTGAACCAAACTCATGGCTGATTATTGATCATTTGGCTGAATCAATTGAACAGTTCTCACAGGAAATGCTACAACTGTTTACCGTTCGCTCATATCACGAACACATTTTCGTAACCCTAGTTCTACACAATCTGTTTCATCAGAGCAAATATATGAGACCCTTGCTTTGAATTGCACCATCTATATTATCTACCGAGTTGTTCGTGATTCTAGCTCGCTAATAACTCTCAATAAGCAAATATATCCAGGCCCTTCCAAAACTTTTGCTGTCAGCATACAGTCAGGCGACAAATAAGCCCTACGGGTACATTTTGATAGATCTTAATCAGAATACACCCGAGGATCTACGTGTAGTCACAGATAATTTTGAGAAAGATATTACCGTATATCTTTCGGTGAGCAGTAAAAAAAGCTATTAGTTACCATCATGACACTGAAGAAACTACACAAACAACGGCATTTATTTTCGGTTTTAGGCACTCCAGAACCTCCACTCAGGAAGGCCATATTCAAACATGGTGTTGACAATGATTTCATTAATCTAATATCTGAACTTTGTTTAAATTTAACTGAGGGCAATGTACACTTGACAGAAGGTGTTAGACAACAGACAAAGCAACATCTTTCCACTGTACTTGCCTTGGCTTGTAAAAACAAAGGAATTTTTTTAAAAGAAAACGTCTCCTTCAAGCGGGCGGTAGCTTTTTTACACTTTTACTACCAATAATCGCAGGACTTGTTAACAGTTGTCTCTAGATGGCTAAACCCTATAAATTTAACCCAATAGAACTTGTCCTCTCGTCCGTGAAACATTTGGAAGACAATCTAACCAAATTCATTAATGATGAAAATATTGCCGATGATAAAAAGCTAGTTTTACTTCAAGATGCATTGGGACGTGTGGAAATACATAAACCTTATCATGAGAGACCCGACCTCATCGTCACAGATCCCCCTACAGGAAGAATCTCCTCAAGATTCTACAGCAGTGCAATCAAAGGGGAAGGAATTGAATTCCATAGTGACATCAATTGGAAACCTATTGATAGTGACCTATCGAGAACATAGTAAAAGAGTATTAACATATCTGATGGAATGTTGGAAACTGGTGGTGATCATCAAGTTCAAGTCGATAGCACAGGGAAACGAATTATAGTTCAGGGAAAAAGTTATAATCTAGTTGATTTAATTTGTGATATGGTAACGAATCGTAAAGGACTTTTATCATTCGACAATAATCTATACACCTTTCTAAATGCATCAGACTTCCCCAAAAGTCTCATTGGCAATAAGCAAATTCTAAAGAAACTAAGAGAATATAGTCCTCCAATAACGCCATCACCATTTAAAAAAGAATCAGAAGAAGATTCAATCTTTGAAAATACTAGCAGTAGCAGCAGCAACAATGATTTTATAACACCAGTGGCTACTAGACAAAAGCGAAGACGTTCACCCTCCGGTGTGCAAAAGGGGAGTGGACATTACACTACGTGTTTGCGTTCAAAATGGATGAAGTTTTAAAACATATATATGAAAATATTAGTGAAGCGGGAAGTCTAAGTTCCCCCACAACGCTTTCTAAAGTTGCCTCTGAAATAGGTAGCAGCGCAATTAAAAAAGCAAAAGAGTATCTAGAAAATGAACCGAGTTACACACTGCATCGGAATCGCAGGCTTCGTGGCAAACAATATCGACAAACTAAAGCCTTTTTCCCTCTGTATACAATGCAAACTGATCTTTTAACTTTAGACACGATTCAACGGCATCACAATACATCCTAAAAATATATTCTAGTGGCAATCAGTGTCTTTAGTAACTCTGCCTATGCTATTCCAATGTGATCAAAGAGAGGTGTTGAAGTTGCTCATGCTTTAGAAAGTATTCTTGAACAGGATTGCTATAGAAAAATTCAATCGGATTGCGGTAGTGAATTAGTTAATCCTCATGTGCGAAAGGTTCTATTGAAATATAATACAAAACTCTATCATAGTCACAGCCCGATAAAGGCTGCATTGGCTGAATGATTGATAAGAACTATTCGTCTATTAATTTCAAGATATTGTACACTGAAAAATACTGCTGCTTTTATTCATGATTTAAGTAAAATCATGCAAATATATAACCATCTACCACATCGATCTCTGTCCAATGTTAGCCCAAAGGAAGTTCATTGCAGTGCAAACACATTTGATGATTTTCTAAAGCAATATTCCAGTGAAAAAAATTGTGAAGAAGAAATTCACTTCTGACAGAAAAGTTGTTATCACGATCAAAAATTGTTACTTCTAAAAAAAATTTGGTATCTTTGGTAGAAAACTTGCTAGTTCGAACAGAAAAAGTGTTATCACTGACGAAAAATATTATTTGTATAAGATATTTTTGTGTGTTAAGCAAAAGTATGTTAGTTTTAAGATAAAATATTGTTACTTTGATGAGAAAATTTTTTATTGTTAAGCACTAAAAAACTTGTTAAATTGTTACTTCTGACAGAAAAGTTGTTACCACAATAAAAAAAATCGTTGCTTCTATGAAAAAATTTGGTATCCTTGGCAGAAAACTTGCTACTTCTGACAAAAAAAGTGTTATCACTGATGAAAAATGTTATTTCTAAGAGAAATTTGTTTGTGTACAGTAAGAGTATGTTAGTTTTAATATAAAATATTGCTACTTTGATGCGAAAATATTTTATTGTTAAGCAAAACTTGCTATTTCTGACAGAAAAGTTGTTTTCAGAATCAAAAAATTTTTACTTCTAAGAAAACATTTTGTATCTTTAGTAGACAAATTGCTAGTTCGAACAGAAAAAGTGTTATCACTGTTGAAAAATATTATTTCTAAGAGAAATTTGTATGTGTTCAGTAAAAGTATGTTAGTTTTAAAGTTAAATGTTGTTACTTTGATGAGATGGTTTGTTTGTGTTAAGCAAAACTTGCTAATTCTGACAGAAAAGTTATTATCACAATCAAAGAAAAGCTACTTCTAAAAAAAAATATGGTATCTTGGTTATCACTAATGAAAGTTGTTAAAAGTTGAAAAAAAGTTGAAAAAGCCAAAAAGTTGTTATTACTGGTGAAAAATATTATTTCTAAGAGAAATTTGTGTGTGTTCAGTAAAAGTATGTTAGTATTAAAGAAGAATGTTGTTACTTTGATGAGAAGGTTTGTTAGTGGTAAGCAAAACTTGCTACTTCTGACAGAAAAGTTGTTATCACAATAAAAAAATTGGTACTTCTAAGATAAAATTTTTTATCATTGGTAGAAAACTTGCTAATTCGAACAGAAAAAGTGTTATCAATGATGAAAAATATTATTTCTAAGAGAAAAGTGTATGTGTTCAGTAAAAGTATGTTAGTATTAAAGAAGAATATTTTTACTTTGATGAGAAGGTTTGTTAGTGTTAAGTAAAACTTGCTACTTCTGACAGAAAAGTTGTTATCACAATAAAAAAATTGTTACCTCTAAAAAACATTTGGTATCATTGGTAGAAAACTTGCTAATTCGAACGGAAAAAGTGCTATCACTGATGAAAAATATTATTTCTAAGAGAAATTTGTGTGTGTTCAGTAAAAGTATGTTAGTATTAAAGAAGAATGTTGTTACTTTGATGAGAGGGTTTGTTAGTGTTAAGCAAAACTTGCTACTTCTGACAGAAAAGTTGTCATCACAATCAAAGAAAAGCTACTTCTAAGAAAAAATTTGGTATCTTTAACAGAAAACTTGCTAGTTCGAACAGAAAATGTATTATAACTGACGAAAAATGTTATTTCTGAAAGAAATTTGTGTGTGTTCTGTAAAAGTATGTTAGTTTTAAGGTAAAATGTTGTTACTTTGATGAGAAGGTTTGTTAGTGTTAAGCAAAACTTACTTTAACACTAACAAACCTTCTCTAGCACTAACAAACCTTTGATGAGAAGGTTTGTTAGTGTTAAGCAAAACTTGCTACTTCTGATAGAAAAGTTGTTATCACAATCAAAGAAAAGCTACTTCTAAGAAAAAATTTGGTACCTTTGACAGAAAACTTGCTAGTTCGAACAGAAAAAGTGTTTTCATCGATGAAAAATATTATTTCGAAGAGAAATTTGCGTGTTTTAAGTAAGAGTATGTTAGTATTAAGGTAAAGTTGATGATTCGAAGAGAAAAACTGTTAGTGTTAAGCAAAACTTGCTACTTCTGACAGAAAAGTTGTTATCATAATCCAAAAATTATTACTTGTAAGAAAATATTTGGGATCTTTGGTAGCAAACTTGCTAGTTTGAATAGAAAAGTTGTTATCACTGATAAAAAATGTTATTTCTAAGAGACATTTGAGTGTGTTAAGTAAAAGTATCTTAGTTTTAAGGTAAAATGTTGTTACTTTGATGCACACATTTAAAATACATGTGATTTTATTAATAATATTTGATTTTTGTTCTGAAAAGATATAATAAAGCCTTTTGAAAGTATTGCTTGATGTTGGGGTATGTAAAAAAGTCGTAAAGTAAAGTTGTGGTGAAAAGGATGAGTACTTCAACTTGTAAAATTGGTTTAGGAAAGCACATTCTGTAAAGAACTTGTTCTGAAAAGATATAATAAAGCCTTTTGAAAAGTATTCCTTGGTGTTGGGGTATTCAAAAAGCCATAAAGTAGAGTTGTGGGTGAAAAAGATGAGTAGTTCAACTTGTAAAATTGGCTTAGGAAGGATATTACGTAATGGGGTATGCAAAAAGCCATAAATTAGAGTTGTGTGTGAAAAGAATGAGTACTTCAACTTGTAAAATTGGTTTAAGATGGGTATTAAGAAAAGCTACTTCTAAGAAAAAATTTGGTATCTTTGTTATCACTGATGAAAGTTGTTAAAAGTTGAAAAAAAGTAGAAAAAGCAGAAAAGGTGTTATCGCTGATGAAAAATATTATTTCTAAGAGAAATTTGTGTGTGTTCAGTAAAAGTATGTTAGTATTAAAGAAGAATGTTGTTACTTTGATGAGAAAGTTTGTTAGTGTTAAGCAAAACTTGCTAGGTCTTACAGAAAAGTTGTTATCACAATAAAAAAATTGTAAAAAAATTGTTACTTCTAAGAAAAAATTTGGTATCATTGGTAGAAAACTTGCTAATTCGAACGGAAAAAGTGTTATCACTGATGAAAAATATTATTTCAAAGAGAAATTTGTGAGTGTTCAGTAAAAGTATGTTAGTTTTAAGGCAAAATGTTGTTACTTTGATGAGAAGGATCGTTAGCGTTAAGCAAAACTTGCTACTTCTGACAGAAAAGTTGTTATCACAATCAAAGAAAAGCTACTTCTAAGAAAAAATTTGGTATCTTGGTTATCACTAATGAAAGTTGTTAAAAGTTGAAAAAAAGTTGAAAAAGCAAGAAAAGTTGTTATCACTGATGAAAAATATTATTTCTAAGAGAAATTTGTGTGTGTTCAGTAAAATTATGTTTGTATTAAAGAAGAATGTTGTTACTGTGTTGAGAAAGTTATCACTGATGAAAAATATTATTTCTAAGAGAAATTTGTGTGTGTTCAGTAAAAGTATGTTAGTATTAAAGAAGAATGTTGTTACTTTGATGAGAGGGTTTGTTAGTGTTAAGCAAAACTTGCTACTTCTGACAGAAAAGTTGTCATCACAATCAAAGAAAAGCTACTTCTAAGAAAAAATTTAGTATCTTTGACGGAAAACTTGCTAGTTCGAACAGAAAACGTGTTATCACTGACGAAAAATGTTATTTCTGAGAGAAATGTGTGTGTGTTCTGTAAAAGTATGTTAGTTTTAAGGTAAAATGTTGTTACTTTGATGAGAAGGTTTGTTAGTGTTAAGCAAAACTTGCTAATTCTGACAGAAAAGTTGTTATCACAAACAAAAAAATTTTACTTCTAAGAAAAATTTGGTATCTTTGGTAGAAAACTTTCTAGTTCGAACAGAAAAAGTGTTATCACTGATGAAAAATATTGTTTATAAGAGAAATTTGTGTGTGTTCAGTAAAAGTATGTTAGTTTTAATGTAAAATGTTGTTACTTTGATGAGAAGGTTTGTTAGTGTAAGGCAAAACTTGCTACTTCTGACAGAAAAGTTGTTATCGCAAACAAAGAAATGTTACTTCTAAGAAAACATTTGGTATCTTTGGTAGAAAACTTGCTAGTTCGAACAGAAAAAGTGTTATCACTGATGAAAAATATTATTTCTAAGAGAAATTTGTGTGTGTTCAGTAAAAGTATGTTAGTTTTAAGGTAAAATGTCGTTACTTTGATGAGAAGATTTGTTAGTGTTAAGCAAAACTTGCTACTTCTGACAGAAAAGTTGTTATCAAAATCAAAAAATTGTTACTTCTAAGAAAAAATTTGGTATCTTTGGTAGAAAACTTGCTAGTTCGAACAGAAAAGTTGTTATCACTGATGAAAAATATTATTTCTAAGAGAAATTTGTGTGTGTTCAGTAAAAGTATGTTAGTTTTAAGGTAAAATGTTGTTACTTTGATGCACACATTTAAAATACATGTGATTTTATTAATAATATTTGATTTTTGTTCTGAAAAGATATAATAAAGCCTTTTGAAAGTATTGCTTGATGTTGGGGTATGTAAAAAAGTCGTAAAGTAAAGTTGTGGTGAAAAGGATGAGTACTTCAACTTGTAAAATTGGTTTAGGAAAGGACATTACGTAAAGACCTTGTTCTGAAAAGATATAATAAAGCCTTTTGAAAAGCATTTCTTGGTGTTGGGGTATTCAAAAAGCCATAAAGTAGAGTTGTGGGTGAAAAAGATGAGTAGTTCAACTTGTAAAATTTGTTTAGGAAGGATATTACGTGAAGAATTTGTTTTGAAAAAATATAAAAAAACCTTTTGAAAGTAATGCTTGATGTTGGGGTATGCAAAAAGCCATAAAGTAGAGTTGAGGGTGAAAAGAATGAGTACTTCAACTTGTAAAATTGGTTTAAGAGGGGTATTAAGAAAAGAACTTGTTCTGAAAAGACATAATAAATCACTTTTGAAATGTGGGGGGGCCTTCTGTGTCTCAAGTGCACAAAAAAGTATTTAAAAATGGGGAGGGGGCTCTTAAGGGCCCCGGGGGGCCTTTTGGGGCCTGGGGGGATGGGGGCTCTCGGGGGGCCTAAGGGGGAGGGTCACTTTTGGGGGCCCGAGGGGGAGGAGGGCCCTCTGGGGGCCCAAGGGGGATGGGGCCCTTTGGGGTTGGGGGGATGGGTTCTTTGGGGTTGGGGTAGGGGACCTCACAACACTGTTCAAATGGAGCTTGTGTATTATAACGACCCCGGAGTTTCACCCAAATCATCTTCTAAAATGTCTCAAGCTGTTTCGCCTAAATCATCTTCTAAAATGTCTCAAACGGTTTCGCCCAAATAATCCCCTAAAAGTAATTTCTGCGTGTTCCTTTTGTTTTGGCATCCCTTTGCTGTCACATTTGAAATTCCCATGAAAAAATTCCCGCGTTAATCTTCATCTCTAAGGTGTTCCTAGCTACACTATTAAGGTTTCGATAGAATATTAATTTATCGCTAAGCCTAAAGACCTGAGAAGCCATATTTAAAAAATAGAATATTAATTTATCTCTGTCACTAAAGACCATTTATCTTTCAGACATAAAGACCAAAGAAGCCATATTGTTTCGTAATTCCCCTTTTGTGGATCAATAATTCCCCGCCGATTATGCAAATCAATTTCTCAGAAATCTACTTCCCCTAGGTGTCATTGACCCGTTAGTGGATCAATAATCCATGAATAAATTATATTCTATCAACGTTAGACTCAATTATAGATGGCAGCACGGTGTTCGTACCGGAGTCAAAAGGACCTCCCTACTCTGAATCCTCTCAAGGATAGTATGAAGAGAAACTAGACCCTCAAAGGAGAGTTTAGAGGGTGTCACTAGATTCTGAGACCCCTTGACCCTCCCCCCTCCGCAATGTTTGCACTTGTGTCATAGTGTATCTTTATACATCAACTCGTTTTGAGCCATCTAAAATTTGCTAAATGTGTAAATACAGTAACTTTATTTATTAAACACACAGCATATTCATTTAATTTCGATACAGCGTATACAAATTAGATATGGATTAAAAACAAGGATTCTTTCCAATCTGTCATATTTTGCATTTTATTTTATGACGTGAACGAGATCTTGCTTATATTATTTGATAGAAACTAAATTTATTTTTTTTACGGAAGTTTGTATTGCTGTTTAGATATTTTAATATTATTTATTTAAGGCCTGTTACTAAAAAAACATCAGTTGATATACTTTTATAATTTGTTTTATAATTTAGTTTTATAACTTTTTAGTTTTAGAATTTTCTTGATATATTACAGGAATAAGTATTTGGGGCAGAAAAAAAATAATAGACTTAGTTATACGATGGATAAAAAGTTAATTAACCTTCTGTGAAATAACACTAATGTTGCTATTTAGGTATTTAATATCTTTTTTGGTTTGTTTTACAGCATGTCACTGAAACGGTATCATCTGGTAAATCTTTATTAACCAATCAGTATTTTCATTTAGAAATCAACAATTTAAACAAGCATAATATAATCTGTAACTACAGGTTAAAGCAAGGTTCTAACAGAAGTTCAATATCTCTTAGGGAGTCAGATTTCCAATACTGGTAAAAAAAAATCTTCTGAGAGCGAGTTTTCAGTTCACTGTTGTTTTGAACAAATTTGAAAAAAATATGTTAAAACATACTTCTCTTTATGTAAGGAGGTATTAATATTTATAAATTTTAACAGCCAAGCTTGCAAATGAGAAGTAGTAAGCATTAGCAATCTATATTCATATTTAGTTTCAACAGCCGGAGATGGGTTCGCTTCTGTTTTGACCAGAGTTGAAATTTTTTTTCTTCCAGCCGGCAAAATTTTTCTTAAAATACATAAATTAAAATAAACTGTTTATACAAAGAGTGTTTATCTAGAAAGTTTTACTAGGCAAGCTTGCAACTGAAAAGTAGTAAGCAGTTGGGGGACATTTTCTGAATAGTCGAAAAAGCAATCTATATTGATATTTTTTATCAGGAGCCGTTTTCTTTCCGGGATAGCCCACCAGCGATGGAGAAAATGTTCTTTTACAAAATGAATATTTGGACCATTTCTGTTTTGATCAAAATTGAAGAATTTATTCTTCAGCAGAAAAATATTTCTAGGAATAAAAAATATAAATGGAGCTGTTTATGAGAAGAGTTTTTTTTCTAGTAATTTTCTAGAAACACAAAATAATTTGCCTTCGAACGAGCTAGAATTTTGTGTTTGACGTAGTTTAGCAGTTTTTGCTTGAAAAAATTTACCGACTTCTATTACAACTACACTTAAAAGCTATGGAATATTCTGAACCTTGTGGCAAATAAGGTAAGGGAATTACTATTAATATAGTAATTTAAATTTGGTACACAAATATATCAAATGTACATAGATAGCCAAATAGACAGGATTTTGTTTTACAACAAATATTTCAGAAAACAAATAATAAGTATGCGGACTGTGGACTCTCTGCAAAGACAGAAATTAAAATAAAACCTAAGCAAATATTTCAACTATATAAACAATAGCCATTTTCGGAAAAATAGAAGGAAAACTAAAAACAAATAATAAAAAAATCTAGCTTGATTAGAAAATCCACGATAAAACAAACTAAAATCAATATAAAAAACTGAATTAAAGCTTTTGTTGATCAAAAGTGACTCAGTTTTAAAACAACCTCTTGTTGATCATGAAAATTATTTGGAGTAAAAAATACGAGAAGTTTTGAACATTTGTAATCTGTATTCATATATTGCTTGATAAGCTGGATATCCACTATCAACGGAAATCTATATACTATCTATATACTATACTAAGAACGTTATCTATATACAAGAAAGTTATCAATATACTAGATGCAATCTATATTCATATATTGATTGATAAGCAGGATATCCACTACCAACGGAAATAGAAAAATTTTCGTTTGGAGGCAATATATTCTGTCCACTTCTGTCGACAAAATTTTTCTTAAAATAAATTAATTAAGATAGACTGTTTGTACTAATTAATTTTTTGTAGAAGTTAAAATTTAAACTAAAATTTAATTTTTAAATTCAAATTCAGTATTTGATTTAAAGTTAAAGGTTAGGTTTCAAGCTTCAGTTTAACTTTAGCTCTCAATTTAATTTAATTAAAAATTGTTTCATCTAAATTAATCCCTAATTTGAGGTTAAATTTAATATACATAATTTTAATCAACCTCAGACCAAGTTCAATTTTCTTAAAGTAAATAATTAACTTAAATTAATTAATCAGCAATAACAGCCAGGTTATTCAACCATGGCGTTGCTTGATATTTCTTGCCTGAAATAATTTACCACCTTCTATAAGAACTTCGCTTAAAAGCTCTATATAATTCAAAATTTTGAGATAGAAAATTAAAAAAAAATTGCTAATTTAAATATAGCACACATTAGATAAAATTTTAATAGGTAGCCATATAGAAGGTGTTTTTTTTTTACAGCAAATGATAAAAAAAGAAATAATTTGGAATGGAAAATTTCTGCGATATCAGTAATTAAAATAAATTCAAATTAGTAATAACAGCTCTATAACCAATAGCCGTCCTCAGCAAAATAGAAGAAAGACTAAGATATGAAACCAGTAAAAAAAAAATCTAGTTCGTGTATGTGACTCCCTTATATAAATCACAATTCAAACCAAAATTAAAAACAAAATTAAAGTTTTTCTCGTTATTTACATGAAATTAAATTGGTGAATGAAAACTATCAGTTTTATAAATCCACTTATATCAAAGTCCAAAAATTATTAAGTGTTAAAAAGATGAGATCGAGACCCAAAGCTGGAAATGAGAATTAGTATTGGATATATAAATCTCATTCGATTCAAATATATATAGCCTTTCGACTATGTAGATTTAATATGTCTCTGGAGAGTATTGTCTATTCGAATTTAGTATATCATCCAGTTGATAAACCGAATTAAAACATAGTTTACGCATGATGTAATGCCTATTTTGACATCAAAATTGCACAACAGCTTTTTTCACTTTTTTAACAACTGCACATTTTTTTTAAAACACTAAATAATTCCGATTCATCATTAACCAAGAAAAAAAAGTATTATAATAAGTATAGGGTTTGGTTTTATAGAAGGAATCCCACCCAAATTCTAAATTCATGTCTTGGAAATTTTTTAGCCAAATTCAGTAAGACAATTTTTTAAGATTGCTTTTAAACATAACATTAGCTAAAGATAATTTGATATATAGTCCGCTATAACTTCAAAAATCCTTATCATTGTAAAGTAAATGCGCTAAAAACTTTGGAAATTTATAGTTTTCATTAAAAAATATTGCCATCTTATGTTTAATTACCCCAAGTAGATATACTGAGTAAACTATCTACTGGAAACCATTGTAAAACCCTAAAATAGCTGTTAGTAAGTTATCGATAATAAAACGCCGATGAGATATTGCAGGTGGGGGTTTTGGGGTATATATTTTGAGTTGAATGCAGTTTGTAAAATATATCAAAATAATTTCTGATTTTGGCACTGAATATTTAAACATCACAAATAATATAGTAGAAAGAGAATTGTTTAAGATTCTACAAAAATTGGATTTGATCCTAGTCGGTTGAAGAAATTCTTAACAAGTTGAGTGACGTTTTTGACATTTTCCGATCGAAAATCAAGTTTACAGCTTAGTCCTGGGACTAAGTCCTAGGAAAACCTATCTGCTCTATTTCTCAAGATATTTAAAATTTACATTGATTCGAAAGTATTATCCTCTTATTAAATTATTATAGGGCTTTTCCGCTACCCTGTAAGATCCATTTTTATATAGGACAACGTCTTTTGGATTGCTGCCAAGCCAGGAAAAGTCTTTGAAAAAATCTTGTGTGGTTTGGATGCTTTCTACAAAAATCCTGCTTAAATGTCACAACATAGACAAAGGAATAGGTAATACTTCTGAAGATGGAAAACTATTTTGTACGTGCACGAAATACAAGAAAAATAACAACAAAAACGAGTTCAACCAAAGAGAACAAGAGAAGTTATTTTCCTTGAGTTCCGTGGTAAAAAAAAACGTGCTTAACTTCGTTGGCTTACGTCTACGACGTATTTTCTTGAGCTAATTATATTACACTTTAAGGAAAAATAATTTCTGCACAGACAAATTTTGAAACCTGATTGGTTGTCGTGTATAAGATTTTAAGCTAGTTGAAAAAACAGAAAGTTTTTCTGCCACAAGATTTTTTGAAATTACTCTCTTTGTTCCTCTTTGGTTAAACTGTTTCAAACAATTTCACGGAAGCGATCACAATAAATGGCATGTCTTACGTGATAACAATCTTGCATATTGCTATATGAAAATCACCGTTGCGAGAGTTCTCATCAATCAGTGGTACAAACCACCAACACAGGGAAAAGCACTAGTAAAACTACACCTACAGTGGCACAGCCCTCCTATGCACCGGGCGTAACAAATTAACACTTGAAAAGATGACATCAGAAATTCGTATTCTTTGCGGGAATTTAAAATGATCGTCAACCGTGATTTCGATCTATACGGAACCAGTTTAGTTTGATGTTTTCAGTCATGTTTATGAATTTTCGGGGCGTTGTAGGAAGGTATAAATCACGAAAAACTTTTCTCAAGAATTCTTAGCGTGTTTCACAATCTTAGAACCTCAGGCTATGTCATATTACTGAAAACTAGGGGGTTCAAACTCGATGCTCCAACTTCAAATCAGCTGTTTCTTGTTGAAAAATAGGTTTTAAATAAATTTTAGGCAAACACTGAAAACTATGTCTCTCAAATATGGACCTTATGATGAACCTCTGGTATCTCCTATGGTAAGAAGAAGTCATTTTTAAGACTTTGCGCTTCTCAAAGTCGTGTTAGATATATCTTATCTTGATGAACTCTATCTTAAACTCATAGAAATATCATTAGCATAATTTTACGAGTAGTTTAAAATAGGAAAACACGGTTGCTAACTAGAAGCTGACGTTTTGACCTTATTTAAAAAACTGTACAAACCTCGAATTTCTGACGTCATGGTATAATAACCCTAAAAGTACATTTTACGATTGATTGCTAGGTAATGTATCTGACCTCTGCAATGGAGGTCTTTCGCAGCTATTTGAGTTTAAACTATGTTCAGATCGGGGTCTAGACAGGGGTAAATTAGTATTTAGGTGGCACACAGGGGTGATTGATAGTTCTGCCGCATGTTGGGCTGCTTGTACTATACACCGAGTTGCGGCTGACATGGCTTGCCGAATGTTTGGCACTGATTCAAACGACTCATCTGAGCCAGGACCTGCTTGCATTGCAAGTGAATTAACAAGAGCGTTAACTGTTTTGCAATCATGCTGGAAATCCTCACGGGTAGACACCATGTTTGGATTTTTGCCAATTTTGTTAAGCCTGCAAAAGAGTTTTAGTTTTAGACCAGATAGCTTGTAAGTTGGGTTCTGTCTGGAATTTAAGCATTTCAAGAAATTCGTCAAGTAGTCAAATTTGAAACAGAGAGTAAGACAGGGTAAAAAAAGAAGGAAAGGTAAAAAAAAAATATAGAAAATTTTTAGGTCAAAATACTACATTTTAATAGAAATCCTTCAGATACGTCTTGAAACATTATCCCTCTTTTTCATTTGAAGGAGTATATGTTGCTCAAACACAAAAAATGGGTTGCAGTTGAGCGAAATCCTCTCTCTTATTGTGTGAAAATGATGGGAGAGGGGACAAGAAGAAAGATTGTTTTCAAATATTTACTTACTAAAAATATGGGGAGGAATATGGTGTTTTTTCCAAGCTTAAGATCGGCCAAGAGAGCACTATTTCCAGTAACTAGTTGGAAAGTTATGACCCGAAAATTCTTATTCTGTCATGTCAGACACCATCCAATAAACATTTTATCAAGTGTTCGATTTTTTTTAATCTGAGTTGAAGAAAAAGGAAAATGGAAAGAACAGAGAGAAAGAAGAAAAGAGATGAAAAGATGGAATTTAAACTGTTCAAAATTTATTATTTTCAATAAAGCTATAAATTCCCCAGCAATAGGTAAGACAGATTAAAAAAAAATATTTAAAAATTGTTTGAGTGATTCCCATGCATTTCTCTTAATAAGAAAAACATATATTATTAAATTATCTTACGATAGGAAACATTTTTCAATAACACCTTTGATCACTTCTGTCAGAAATAAATATGTGCTAATTTTATTATAGAAAGGATGGTAAAATTGAAAATTACTATCTATAGGATATGTTTTCTAGATGTCTACAGATTCTAAAGCTTTCTAGAATGTCGTTTCAATGCATGAATATTTAGAATAGATTAAGTGGAATTAACGACAAAAATTAATAAGTAGTTCCAGACTTATCAACACTAAAGAAAACTTGAATGATAAGAGTCATTCAAATCAACAGAAACATGTTTGTATATAAAACACAAATTCTAGTAAGACTAGAAAGCTCTTCTATTAAAATAACATTTTATTAAAGTTAATAAAATAACTATTAAATTAAAGAATAGAATAACTGGGGGAAAGAAATAAAGTTTCCATATTAGCAATATATTGCTAAACAAAAAAAAAAAAAAAAAAAACACTCACAGCACACCAAGCGGCGAATAAGACAATGTATTTATACCATTTTAAGTCAAAGAATTTTGCGATTACATTTGCATTGGGAAGAGGCTGGTTTGTAATTGGGCTCATGGGGGAAGGGGATAATCATATCGCTAAATTAAAAAAAAAATTCATTATTTTCATTAAAAGAAGCAAAATACCCCACATATTTTGAAAACTACATTTTTTAGAAACTTCATTAAAAAATTGACCTTTTTTACCCGTTTCCAACATTTTCATGATTTGATGCCCCTAAAAGAGCAAGGAAAGATTAACCAGCCGGGCAAAAGCAATCTTATTCGGTTCCTATAACCTAGGGCGATAAAATTAACGGGTAAAGCCACAATTTTTCTTTTTAGGGTAACTGGATCAGCTTTCCTCTCTTTTATATGGTTTCTCTATGGCTGAAAGCCTATCTTTACCCGTATTGCATCATATCCAGACATGAATAATTCAAGAAAAAAAAATAGGTAACAAAAATGCCCATTTAGGCAGCCAAAACAACACTAAATAGACTTGAAATTCTCCGAATCTGAATTTAAGTTAAATATGGGCCTTCCTTTATGAGCAGAGTGTCACACAGATTTGGTTTAGCAAAAAATAAAAAGTTTATAATGTTTACAAGTTGACCCTTAAACATTTCCTAAGGGAAGAAGAACACAAACCTGTAAACTTTCTCCTAGCAGGGGGAGGGAAAGATTTGAAGTAAAAATACCATTAAAATGTTCGGTTTTCTAAATGTAAGAAAATTTTCAATTTTGTATATTTTGAGTTTGTTAGAAATGGGGCACATCTTTGCTGCCCAGAGGGTACCAATGAGTAAAAATATATTTGTGTGCGAGACAATGTACATGGCAAAGTAAATATAAAATTTATATGACATACATATAACAAGGCTACAACACTTAAAATGATTCAACATAAGATTAAAAACTACTAGGATACTCTGGAGTTTCTAACTTAGACCATGTGATAGTATCTTGGGATTCAATTATACGTTCAGATATTCATGTTGACGCTGACAAAATCTGTGACGATCATTTACGACTCACTTAGAATTTATCTGTTCCCTGTCTCTCTAATACGACTAATTGTCTAGCAGGACGCTCTTAAAAGTGGTGCGAGAAATATAATTGGAACGGTTGTTATCCGTTATTATTTATCTCTATACCCTGTGCGCAACTTTCCTTGATCAAAATGCCTTACCATCTTCTCCAGTATTCTGTCCCCAGCCCCAAAGCAAAGTTAGATCTGAATTTTTATTATACAGAAACAGTGTTCAGTTCAAGATCCGTGGCTAAAACGGCTGTCCCCGTTGAGCGTGCACGCAGTGGTACGAGGAAGCCCTATTGGTCTATAAATGTTATTGCTGCAAAGAAAAGAGCTAGATTCTGGATCCGCATGTGGTACGCATGTGAACGCCCCCAAGCGGGAGCAGTGTCTCGTCTAAAGCAGAAAACAAAAAAGGAATATATAATAGCTCTGAGAAATGTTCGCTTAAAGGATTGGGATGCTCCCACGCATAAAAAATCATGGAGCAGAGTTATGAAGCAGAGTGAGTGTGAGCCTAAAGTGCAATCTTCACTTGATATTAGTGACTTCGTGTAGCATTGTATAAATGTTTTTCAAGATGTGCCAAGTCCTTGCATCAGTTATATTATAATTTATTAAGTGCAATTTCTTCTTATAGCTCATGGTCACAGAAAAATGTAGTCTCGATCAGCTTAAATGATGTACAAGAGGCTATTCAACAGCTAAACAGACCTGAAAATCTTCATAGTGATGGAACTTGCTCAAAATTCATTGCGTTTGAGTGCCCAGTTCTGATATCACATATACAGTTGCTTTTTCAAATATGCCTCGCTCAATCTCTATTTCCTGACAGCCTTCTGTCAGATCTTGTCACTTCAGTATTAAAGCATGGTAAGCCTGCAAGTTCTTGCTCTAGTTATCGCCCTATAACGGTTTCGTGTGTATTTAATAAAATTTTGAATATGTAAGCCTCATGCATATAATAAGTAAGTGTGATTTCACTCCGTTTCAACTTGGTTTCCGTAAAACTATGGGTTGTAGCTAGACAGATTTTCTTTTAAGCAAAATCATGAAACATGGTGTAATGAATCACCAGTCTCTATTTATTGTATCGGTTGATATTAGTGGTATATTTGATAATGTTGTACATTTGAAAGCATTATATTCGCTATTAAGGACTGGGTCAATTTTTCAGTTGTAAAATTACTAGGGTATTGCTATAGTCTTGCAAATATCCGTATTAAATGGAATATTGATGTTTCAAATCCGATTTCTGTCCGAGAGTGCTACATATAGGGATGCTGTCACCATATATTTTAAATGTGTTTTAGGAGGTTGTCTTTGTAGTCTTTCACCAAGCTATTTTTATAAAGATTCAGGTATTATTCATATTGATTGTGCAGATGATGTCCTTCTAGTCAGTCGTACACCCCAAGGTCTGATCAATAATCTCAAAACGCTGTCTTCAGCATTGAGTAAGGTAGATCTGTCTATTAATAACTCTAAGTGTGAATTTATATGTTTTAATAATAAGTCAAGTCACTCTCTTTATTATGATTTTTTTTTGTCTTCATTCTTAGGGCCGTATTAAGTGGTTAGGTATTTCTTTTGCTCTCTCACTAGCTTCAACCTGCTCACTTATTATAAATGAATGTATATAAAACATCAGGATTGCCTACGCTAAAATCTATCCGAATCGAGGACGGTTCAACCGGAGGGTACTTGGTCGCCTATAGTGCATATTGTGTCCCTGCTATCTATTACCTACCTGGTTTCAATTACATCCTCCGTAATAAGGATAGGAAGAAGTTGCGGACTAATTATTTTAAATTTGCAAAATTTTTATGTACCTCCCAAGGCGCACCCGAAATCGGTACCTCATAAATAATTTGTCAGTTAATGATGCCCTGTCTGCCCTGCCTGTCCTTTTTGGGAGTATGTGCGGGCAAACAGCTCGCCACATTGGTCATTGTGATCAATTTGTTTGTTTTTTTTTAATTTAAGTGATCTTCCACCTATTTTGGATACCGGCTAATGTGATGTTAATGCGCTTTTATATATATTATGAATCTTTCAGTGCGTTTCCTTTTCTTTTCTTTGTGTGTCTTACTGCAATGTTTTTTTTTCTCTTGAGCGGGCAATAAATGTTTGAATGATTGATTGATTAATTGATACACAACTACTATAACTACTAGATTACTACTACATACTACATAAACTATAACTAGTATAACTACTATAGCTACTACAACCTATAACTACTATTATAACTACTACATAGTATGTAATTATACATACTACATAACTACTATATGGATTAAAAACTACTCGGACCACTGACAGCATAGTGTCTGGAAAAAGCGGAAATTTTCAAAAAACTGGACAGTTGATTCAATTTATAAGCAGGATTAGGGGCACCAACAACAGAAATAACACCAAAAATAATTTGCACAATCGAAAATATAACAAGACAAATTAAAAAAGAAAGGCTAAATGAACGGAGAGACAAAAATGGAACATAGTGGGCAAACAGAACAAAAAAATTATTCAATTTGAAAGAGAATTGAATGAAAAGCTTAATAAAGAAGAAAGTAATATTATGTTTAGACTGACATCTACCCATGCTGGCACCCAGGCATATAAAGCCAAGTTCTTAGGTGAAACTGAAAATTGTGTAAACTGTATTGAACTTGAAGCTACATATCATATATTTATTGGATGCCAAAGTTATAGAACAGAAAGAAAAGAAATAACAGAATTCATGAAGAGAATTAAAAAACCACTGAGTGCAACTATGTTACTAGGTGACGCTGCTGGCAGCTTGCCTCAACGGCAAGCTGGCAGTTGAGGTGGTTAAGAATAACGAAAAAATTCTTGAAGAAGATTGGAAGAGCAGCGACCAAGTTTCATCAAGTTTAGTCCTACCCATCAAAAGTTACACGCCCGAGAAAATTTTCCTGATTTTCGAAAAAAGGAGGAAACACCCCCCTAAAAGAAATAGAACCTTAATGAAAATGACACCATCAGATTCAGCGTATTAGAAAACCCTACTGTAGAGGTTTCAAGCTCCTATCTTCAAAAATGTGGAATTTTGTATTTTTTGCCGGAAGAAGGATCACTGATGCGTGTTTATTTGTTTTTTCCCAGGGGTGATCGTATCGACCCATTGGTCCTAGAATATCGCAGGAGGGCTCATTTGAACGGAAATTAAAAGTCATATTGGCCTTTTTAAGTGACCAGAAAATGGAGGGCAACTAGGCCCCCTCCCAGGCTCGTGCTTTTCCCAAAGTCACCAGATCAAAATTTTGAGATAGTCATTGTGTTCAGCATGGTCAAAAATATAATAAATATGTCTTTTAGGATAACTTAAGCCCCCAAAGTCCCTCGGGGGAGGGATGAAAGTTATGAACTTTACCCAATGTTTACATATAGTATTGGTTATTGGGAAGTATACAGACGTTTTCAGGGGGGATTTTTTCTGGTAGTGGGGGGGGGTCAGTTATGTTGGATAATCTTTCCATGGAGGAAGTTTTTATGGGGGATGGGAAATTGCTATGAAGGGGGCACCGGATTTCCCAGCATTATTTAAAAAATGATCAGAAATTAAGTATATAAAAAAAATTTCAACTGAAAGTAAGGAGCAAGATCAAAACTTAAAATGAACAGAAATTATTACGTATATGATTGGGTTCACCCCCTAGTCAATACCTCGCTCTTTAAGCCAAAGATTTTTTTTTAGTACTTTCATAACAGCTATTTATTCTAATTAGCGGCCTTTGTGATTAAGGGGTCATTTTTAAATAATTGGAACAAAATTCGAACTTTAGCGTAAAGAGCGAGGTATTGACTAGGGGGCGAACCCTCTAGTATACGTATTAAAAATACATGAATATTGAAATTCGTTACGTATGTTAATTCGTAAGTTACGTATTTTTATTACTAATAAAAACGTTCGTAAATAAAATTAAACAACTTTCGAGAAAGCCATTTAACCAAATAAAAGTAAAATTAATATGCAAATTTTGTTTTAATTATTGATCTACGGTCAGCCAAAATCAAAACCGGTATTAATCTAGAAACGTTCAAAAATTAAATAAAACAAAACAAGTTTTTTTTAACTGAAAGTAAGGAGCGGCAATAAAACTTAAAACGAACAGGAATTGTTCCGTATATAAAAGCGGCTGTCCCCTCCTTAACGTCTCGCTCTTTACGCTAAAGTTTGACTCTTTCTCACAACTCTATTTTTTTTAAACAATAAAAAACTTTAGCGGAAAGAGCGACGTGTTGAGGAGGGGACAGCCCCTTTCATATACGGAATAATTTCTGTTGGTTTTAAGTTTGAATGTCGCTGCTTACTTTCAGTTAAAAAAACTTGTTTTTTTTTATTTAATAAACAAATAAATCAACACAAAGGAAGACGTCCTAAGGTCACCAGACAAGAGAGGACGGATAATCAACCATCATCATCATCATGATTTATAAGCATTATCATAGAATTAAAGCTTAAATTTATCTGTAAAGATAATTATTAAGAGGGACAAAGCTTTGGAGTAACCCGAGTATAAAGGAATTATGCGTTAGTTAATTCAAATCCAAGTTACACATGGGGGTTCTTGGTAAATAGGCCTATGCCTTCAAAACAGACATATAATTAATGGAAATAAAAAAGACAATAACGTATTGACAAATTTTTTGTATTTATTTATTGAATTGTCGGTAATTCTTATTTTATTTATATATTTTTTTGCTTTGGGATCAAGATATTATGTAAATATATTGTGTGAAATATTGTTGATTTTGTTTCTGGTTTTTGAAAATAAGTTATTATTACTGCTAATGCTTATAAGCCTTTTTTTTGTTTCAAAGGATAATGTTAGTCAAAATCCAGTCTGTGCAAAGTAATAGCTCAACAGACTGTAGCAAAGGGAGTAATCTTTGCAATATTATAGGATTAAAGCTTAAATTTCGCTGTAAACAATAATTAAAATGTATTTTTTTTTTGTTTCAAAGGATAATTTTAAGTTAAAATCCAGCCTGTGCAAAGTAAAGCTTTGGAAAGTTTTAGCAGGTTAAGTATGCTAGAGTTGGCTTTAAGCTGGTAGGCCTATTGGTAACAAAACCCTGCCTCCTTATCCGAAAAGAATATCCGAAAAGTATAGTATTCGAAAAGAATAGTATTTGTTGGTTTTGCGAAGGCTAAAAAAAAGGAAAAAAATCTCTAAATGCGCTAGCAAAGATGAGCTAGCAATTTCCTTTCGAAAACAATAAGCCTAAAAGTTCCCACTGTTTTAAGTTTTCAATTAAGTAAGAAAATTAAGAAAAGAAAATTAAGAAAATTAAGCGCAAGCACATTTTTGAATTTTAGTCGTTTGTTGACATAAAAGCTGGTGTCATTGCTTGAATTGCATTTCTGGTACATCTGTACTAACGACACGCCCATCTGCTCAAAGATAATATCACACTGGCACGTTTGTACACGTATTCTTTGAGAGAGTGAGCTATATAATTTTGTTTGCGAGGGGGGGGGGAATGGAAAAAAATTGGAAACCAAAAACAGATAAATTGTTTTAAAATAATTGGAAAAGTCATAACCATATTCATTTTTATTTCATTTGTTTTGTTTAGTCCTTTTTTATGGGGGAGAGGGAGATGGTGGGAGCCTTAGACTAACAGCCACTCTTGGACAAGTATTTTTTAGATTAAATAAGTGAATCAGGTGCGACAATAAGGGAGAGGTGTAGTTGGCTGGGGCAATCGCTGCTAGATTGAAGAAAATACCTTTTTGGGTGTTTTCATTAATTGAAACACCCATACCTTTTTTTTGTATATTCAATAAAAAGGAATCGAAAAAACAGCAAATATACCCTTTCCCTAGATGTTGAAAAATATATCCCCTTCCCCCTACTTTTTTGTGATTTGACGTCGTGGGTGTGAATCAAGGATACGTTGAACAATAAACTATCTTTCCGGTAATATTTGATATATCAATTTTCTACCAAGGTTTCATGGAAGGAACTACTACTACTACCAACAAATCACAGTAGCATCAAACTGCCTGAGGACAGCACAGCTGCGCACTTAATCTTTCCTTACGACATTCTCACACCCCATTCGGGAACGACTTGCTTTCCAATTGGCCCTAGACAGTTGGCCAATAAGGGCAATCTTAGGCAATATATTATCCTTCATCCACAGAACATGTCCAAGCCGTCTCGTCCTTTCTCTCATTATAATCCTAAAAATTGGATTGAACTACATTTTTCATACAGCTTAGTGTTTGAGATACGGTCAGTCAGTTGGGTTCCCAAAACAATTCGTAGGCAATTTCTCTGTGAAACATCTAGCAAATCCTCCTCCGTTTTTCGGAGCGCCCACGCTTCAGAACCATGCTTGACCACTGTCACCACTGTGTATTTGAATATTCTTATGTTAGTTCGTGGACTTATCTTCCTATTCTTCCAAAGTTTTTTAACTGTGAAAAAACACCCTGGGCCAAGGGAACCCTACCAAGGTAAATGAAGCTGTCCACTTGACTAATCTTTTAGTTACCCAACATGACCTATTCCCCTTCACTTATTCTGAGTGACTAAGTCTTCTAGACAATAATTTTCCAACAGATTCTTGTCCCCTGAATTCGCAAAACCTCTAAGATTTCATAAACATTTTCTTTAAGTATGCTTTAATCATCAGCATAATTTAAGTCTAGGATTAGATTATGCCTAAGATTATGCCATCAGATTAATCCTAAGTCTAGGATTAGGATTAGGATTAGATCATATTCTTCCCAATTTGACTCCATGTTCTCCCATTGCCTTTGCTGTGTTCATTAGGACAGAGTCCATCAATTTGATCCGTATAAACTGGGATAGAACGCGATCCTGCTTAACTGCGGATTTCATTCATAACCAGCTATTAACTTTATTTCCTACCTTAACCCCAGCAATTTTATTCTCGTACATAGTACTAATCACTTTAGTATATTAATCTGATTTACCATACAAGGATAGAACCTTTGCTAAAGTTATTCTATCAGCTGAATCAAGCGCTTGCTCATAATCTATAAAACTGAGGACTATAGGGGTTTGATGACTAAGGCACTCCTCAATTTTTAATCTAAGAATGAAAATTTAGTTGAAGTATCCCTACCCTTCCTGAAATCACACTGTTCTTCTCTTAGAACTGCATCTAAAGTATCTCTAATCTTCCGTCTTCCATATTTTTCCGAACAGAACTCAAGAACAGAGCGCTGGCATAAAAATCAGACCTACGATTAGTATTAAACAAAAAAAGACCTACCACATCTGTTGTTTACTTGTTTATTATAAAAAAAATCACAATTGAAGCTGGTATCAGGTATTTTTCGCGTGTTATGCGCAACAGTTCAAGAAGAAGAAATAAGTGCTGTATCTCTGAGTGCCGCATCTCGGAGTGCCGCGAAATTCAAGAAATCTGACAGGCCATTACGACTGCAAAATACCAAGAACAGTGAGTATGAAATATAATCGTTTGAATTGGTTATGTAGAAACGTACGCAACAGTACATCTTAAAAAAGTAAAAAGAAAATGGGACTTTAGTGAAAACGGTCTTCGTATGCAGTTCTTGGTAGTAGCTTTAAATGAAAAATGAACAAACGCGAGTGAAAAATCAGCTTAAGAAGGTGTAACACTATTTTGAATGTTGAAATGTGGGAATCACCAGATTGTTGATGTTTAGAATTTTACGGACTGAAAGCATTGTCAAATTTAAGCAATTATTTCATTTTCGCCGTTCGCACTTTACACTGTCATTTATGGTTGTAAGCGAGGATTATGACGTCCTTCGTCTTGCATGCAAAGATGTAGTTTTTACTCAAAAAATTGATTTCACTTTAAACATTGTGATTTGTTAATTACAAAAAAATAGATGCACCAATTTCTTTTGAAATGAGCCCTTTATAATAACCCAATGTCCCGCTAGCAGCGGGACAAAACAGAAAAAAAGATGACGTATCAGTGTTACCCATACAAAAAAAAAAGATTTTCCTTGTTGTTGAAGCCAGGGGACTGTATGTTTCATGTCTGCGGTTTTCTGCCATGCCAATTCCAATGGTTGACTTTTTCTTTCGATCTAGCTTGGTGTCAAAACAGTTAATTTTGGGTTACTATTGGTCAAGGTTCGTCCTTTTCTAGTTTGCAGCTACCACTGCAACCACAATTGCAGCTACTGCGGTATAAGCCTAGGTTTCCAGCCGTATATAAGGAAGCATGTTAAGAAACAATTCCTGCTTCATGATATGCAGAATAATTCTTGTTAATATATTTTGCAGGGGGAGAACCTTTATATTCACTATTTTCTTTCTGTTTCCAGTTTTTCTATCACATTTCTAAATATTTGTGTCTATTCTCTAAGTCTGGAAAATTGTTTATAAACAAACACCCAACAACCATCTAATAGTCTAACCCAACGTAACTTAACCTAATTTATCACTGTTTGTCAATTGATGTTTTTGTGAGAAATTATTAGATGGCACCGTGGTGTTTAATTACATATATAGGTTCCTTAAAAACGGAAAAATGCAGTCGACTCCATGTTTATTTTTCAGAATTGTGTTTAAAAAATTTTGTACAAGAGTCAAAGAAGTAAAGATAAAGGTTTCCCCCCTGCAAAATGTATTAACTAGGATTATTTTGCATATTATGAAGTAAGAATTATTTTCTTAGAATGTTTCAATATGTACGGCTGGAATCCTAGATTTATGTTCTTTATTTTGTTCCTTACTTCTTTGCCAATATTTTTCTGAACTCATTACTAGTTATTTACTTAGTTTATTTAATTAGTAAATTTTTGCTTATTTGTTTTTCACAGTTCAACGTAGTAACAGTGACTATAAATAGACCTAAGATGACTCCAGGGAGCAAATATTTTTATTTGGATGTTCGTAGAAATGTTCGGCAAAAGATAAAAAATTCAGAAATAGGATGAAAACGAACCACCACATCTGGTATTCATTTAGCATCCGACAAAATATAAATAAGAAAATACAAACCTTTCAGCAGCCACACTTTCCATTGTTCTTCGCATCAGTGGATACTGTTCTAAGACAGTATTAAAGTGTTCAACAGATAACGAGAACAAATTACAATAAGTCTCTGCACGAACTGATGCCACTCGCTTTGCATTTGTTAGCAGACAAATTTCACCGAAATAAGATCCGTCACTTAGACTAGTTGCAACTTCACCATTATTCATAACTATATCCACAATACCTTCTTGAATGAAATACATTTTGTTACCAATTGTACCTTCTTTAATAATAATATCCCCTGAAAAACAGTAAATAATTTTAATTTCATAAGACAAACACGTTAAATTCCGTTTACCTACAAGAGGAGACAATCCACCCTGAGGATATAATGAACAGCTTTTTAAGATGCTGTACGATAATTTAGAATGGTCTTTGAGGGGTATTATCCCTGAAAACCCCTCTATTGATTCCTTAAATAGAAATTCAACGAATAGAACTACAAGAAAGAAACCTAGGTAAGGGGTTGACCAGTGGCATACCATGCCCAAGCGTTCCTGCTCTTTTTAGCGGTCCTGCAAAATAAATTTTGTAATAAAATGTGGCCATTTCAATTTTTTAATCCTAGATTTTGTAATATCTAGGGAATTCCAGAAGATTTTTTGCAGTCTTTGTTACCGCTGTAATTTGACTGACCTCCGTTGTGTGAGTCCCATTTGTTAATGATTAAAATGTCTTATTTTCACAACATTTCATAACTAAATCACTTTTAGACTGACATAAATACTGAGCAACCAGGGCTAGTAGTAACGAATACCCTAAAAATAGAAGTTTTGATAACAATATGCAAAAAAAACTTCTGTTTTATGTTGATTCTAAGATATATAATCTTCATCAAGTTTAAATTTACACATCAAAAGCTGCAAGACCGAGAAAATTTGCTAATGGAACACGCATGGCTGTTACTTAATTATGTAACATCGTAATTAAAGAAAAATGAATTACTTGGGAAAAATCGAGAAAAGAAGTTTACGTTAATATGAAGTTAGAAAACAAGTGACAGAGAGAATCCCATATATAGAAGCATGCCTGGTGCGGAGAACCAGGAAGCGAGAAAAGCCTACCTAATTTAAAGTCTTTTTTATCATTCTTAATTTACAATTTCAAACTTAAGGAATTTCCTTTATTTGGAATTTGGAAGAGAAATCATAAGTGGAAACAATCAATATATCAACTTAATAAATATGGATTCCACTGTGAAAATTGTTAAAACAAACACGGATCCGTGAACTTCTCAGGGAACAATATGATTTTCATAAAGGGCTTTATATTTGTCAGAGAATAGGCCCGTGTTTCCAATAGGCTAGGCAATTTCTGAGAACTGGCCATCAGCTACCTGAAGTACGTGCTGGAGACCTATTTGTTCTGCACTTCTGATTCGCTTCCACAAGGCCACATCCCTTGGTACCAAGCATGTCATACTTAACGTCACCTATGGTATACTTCCATCATTCGTAGTGTGCACCATCTGGTGCAAATGATTTATGAAAATGTGCAACACCTTAACAATTTTAGACCCAGAGACTATGCATACCAATTTATCTTTGAAACCAAAATAGATTAGGGGTATTTATCTTGATATATATATATATATATATATATATATATATATATATATATATATATATATATATATATATATATATATATATATATATATATATATATATATATATGTATATATATACATATATAATTGTAGGTTTCTCCTAGCAACGAACGGGGAAAAAACTATAGGAGAAAAACTGATCAATAGCCATAAAGCATCGAGTTGATTAAGAATGTATTGATTTGCAATTCAATGTTGCAAGTTCAACAAAACTTGACAACAGTGAAAGATTAGTGTCTCCTTGGATGTTGGAAAAACAGATTAAACTCGGTAGCAATATGTCTAAGACAGCAAAAATGCAAAAAGAACAATGTAATTTAAATATAGTTAGTTTACTTAATGCAAGTTTCGTGGCCTATATGTTTTTCAGGCTTGTGTTATAGAATATTTGATTAAGTAAGTAAAAGTAAGTATGACGGCACTAGACCCTCAAGGTCCAAACCGGCGGTGCTGATCTCCGTTTCGTGGCCCTTCAGCCAGGAAGTGGAATGGGGGGCTGGGGGCCAGCCATCCTGTGCTTTCGCACACCCTTCCTGCTTACCTTCCCCAGATTTCTCTAGGTACCCATTTAGAGCTGGGTCGTCTCTGGCTAAGCTTACAGAGTCATACCACTGACCCGCGTCTCACACCAAATAACTGGCCACGCCAGGGATCGAACCCATGCCCCCTGGACAAAGAATTCTCAACCCAGCGCACGTCCACTTATATTTGATTGAATTTATTTTCATTCCAGATCGTTAATGATGTAGGCCTTATTACGTATCGTAGGCCTTATTATAACTGACATTTTCCCACTGCTGATATAATTGCGAAAAACATTTGCTAGGTTGTTCTGAAAGTTAATTTTAGTTGAATAATGAATTGTAGGAGGTCCACTGATCGTAAGTTTGAAATTAAATAAAAAAATAAATTTTTTCACCTGGAAGAAGGGAGCAACATTAAAACTTAGAACAAACAAAATTATTACGTATATAAGGGGTGTTACCCTCTCTTCAACACCTCTCTCTTCCCGCTAAATTTTATTAGTAATTAAAAAGAAAACACTTCTTGTTGTTATAATTAAACGACCCTTGTGTTGAAAAAGTCGTTCTTATAGAAAGAATTGGGACAATTTCAAACATAGAAGTAAAGAGCGAGGTGTCAAGTAGGGGAAAACACTCCTCATATACGTAATAATTCCTGTTCGTTTTAGGTTTTAATGTTGTTCCTTACTTTCAGTTGAAAAAACTTTTTTTTTATTTAATTTCTGATCGTTTTTTAAGTAATGCCAGAAAATCTGGCTCCAACTCCAAAGAAAAATCCTCCATCCTTACTGAAATATCCTCTATATAATTCAATACTGGTGAGAATTAAGCTGGACAATTATCCTTAACATCTCCGCGCGCAAAATTGAGTCGGCAAAGAGAAAGTAAGACATATAAAAGGAATTTCGTATAGGAATTCTTGCCAATTCTCCCAATGTAAAATTTCCCCTGAAAAATTCACCCTTTGGAAGATTCCTTCCCCATTGAAAATCCCCCCCAAAAGAAATTCCCCCTCCCCACCTAAAAATGTTTGCATGCTTCCCAATAACAAATACTATACGTAAAAAAAGGGAAAATTTTATAACTTAAAGACCTTCTGCCAAGGGGCATCATGTTAAGTTCAAAGGCATAGTTATTGGGTCTTTAAAATATGTTGAATAAAATGGTTATCTCCAAACTTTGATTGGACGGTCTTGTGAAAAAAAGGGAGTGGGAGGGGTCCTAGTTGTCCTGCAGTCTTTTTGGTCGCCTAAAAGTGGTACTAGAAATTTTAATGTCCGCTTGAAAGAGCCCTCTCACGATATTCTAGGACCACTGGGTCGATACGATCCACCCTGATTAAAAAAAAAAAAAACAGGCATCCGTGATCTTTTTTCTGGCAAAAATACAAAATTCCATATTTTTGAAGATAGGAGCTTGAAACCTTTTCACTAAAGTTCTTTGATACACTGAGTCTGATGGTGTGATTTTCATTAAGATTCTTTGTATTTTAGGGGGTGTTTTTTCCCTTTTTGAAAATCAGCTTAATTTTCTCAGGCTCGTAGCCTTTGGTGGGTAACGCTACACTTAACGAAAATTAAATATTTAGAATTACATAATAAGCCAATGCTTTTGATAAATCGATTGGTATCAAAATTCCGTTTTTCAAAGTTTCGGTTACTATTGAGTCGCGTCGCTCCTTACTTACAGTTCGTTACCACAAACTTTTTGATATATTTATTTTGTCATTTAGCAATCTTCTCTGAATTTCAGCCAAAACTGATCCTATTGTAACTCTCCCCATACCTAGTTCAACCCAATTTGAGCTTAATATCACTCGCATTATATCTATTTCAGCAATTTACCCAGTGAAACACATACTTAGAGACATATATCTAATGTTGTAGCCTCATTCGCTCCTGCATCCGCTCCGCTCCTGCAGCAGAATCGACTGAAAAGTCGATTCTGCTGCCAAATGGCACTTTATTCTGAAGCTATCAAGATGTTTTTAGAAGAAAAATTCCGATATAAGTGAAATCGTATTATCTGAAAGAAGTTTTAAAGTCCAAGTTGGTGAGGAATCATTTCATATTTTTCCACTAGAAAATATAGGGTATCTCAGGGATCTGTATTGAAGACGATACTTTTTTTAATTTATATAAATGATGTTCCAAATTGCATGCCTTCAGAAGAAGAATTACCATACCAATGTTGCGGATGACACAACAATTAGGCTGAAGGCGAGCAATGAGGAGGACATACGATTGTCCCTTGAAACTGTTGCTCTGATTGTAAATTCTTGGTTTCATGATAATCGACTAATACCTAGCTTAGAGAAGTCGGGATTTATCGTTTTGGGGAGAAGTTCGAAGTCAGTGAGGCGTGTGTCATTTCAAACTATTAATTAAAAGAACTGCTTCCACAAAATAAGTTTTTCAAAGAAAAGTAAAGAACCCCATTAAACAAAAATGAGCAAAAATAAAAGCAAATAATCTACCATGCGTGAAACTACCACAAATCAGCATCGATAAATAAATGAAACCCAAAACGAACAAAAATTACAATAAATAACCAAGTCAAACTCAAAACAAGCAGAAATTAACAGAAGTTGGGCTCAAAACTCCTATGCTTAGAACATTATTTGCACTTTTCTGAAAAACATTAATATGCTTTTACTTTTATAACTTTAATAAATAAAATAATATTTACATTTTGGTTACCAAATATCAATTTATGTATATTAAACTGACAATGCACTTTTATTTGTATTTTTTTTACCCTCCAATCACTTTCGACTATTAAAAAGGGCACTAGCCCTCTCAATTTCCAATTGAATGAGCCCCTTTTGAAGCTTTTACGACAACTCTATCTAGAGAAACCTCATATGTCCCAAGGGCATAACTCACAACCTTTGCCCTGGGGGCTCTGGGGGTTTGTCATCCTTAAATACATAATTTCCAGAACTTTCAACTTCGTTGAATAAAATGACAATCTCGAAGCATTGATTGAATGTGTTTGGGGAAATGGTGGGTGTGAGAGGGGGGTCAATTACTCTCCAATCACTTTCGACTATTAAAAATGGCAATTTCAATTTCCAAACAAATGAGCCCTTTCGAAATTTCTACAAAAACTTTCTATATAAACCTTATATGCCCCCAGGGCATAACTTACAACCCTTGCACTGAGGGCTCTGAGGGGCTTATTATCCTAAAATACCTAATTTCCTGAACTTATGACTACGTTAAACAAAATGGATATCTAAAAATTTTGATTGGATGTGTTTGGGGAAATGCTGGGCGTGAGAGGGGGGTTAGTTACCCTTCAATCATTTTCAACTATCTAAGGGAACTAGCCCTTTCAATTTCCAATTGAATGAGTCCCCTTTGATGTTTTTACAACATCACTTTCTGTAAAAACGTTAATTTCCAATCGAAAGAGCTATTTTTCAAGTTTCTATGACAGAGATTTCAATAAAAACTTATATGCCCCTAGGGCATAACTTATAACCCTTGCCCTGAAGACTGTGGGGGGAGTGTCCTGCTCAAAGGTACAATTTCCTGAACTGGAAACTGCGTGAAACAAAATGGCTATATCAAAATTTTGATTGGATGTTTTCGGGGAAATGACGGGCGTGGAAGGGATGTTAGTTGCCTTCCAATCAGTTTTGACTATTTAAAAGGGCTCTAGCCATTTCAATTTCCAATCGAATGAGCCGTTTTTGAAGTTTCTAACGACAACACGTTCTATAAGAGCCTTATATGCCCCAGGTCATAAATCACAACCCTTGCCCTGAGGGCTGTAGGGGGGTTGTCATCCTCAAAGACCTAATTTCTAGAACTTTCAACTACGCTGAGCAAAATGGCTATCTTAAAATTTTGATTGGATGTGTTGGTGGGCCTTAGAAGGTGGGCCTTAGAAGGGGTGGGCCTTAGTTAGTTGCTTCAATCACTTTCGACTATTAAAAAGGGCACTAGCCCTTTGAATTTCCAATCGAATAAGCATTTTTTTATGTTTCTACGACAACACTTTCTATATAAACCTTATAAGCACCCAGGGCATAATTTACAACCCTTCCCCTGAGGGCTGGTGAGGGGGGGGGGAGTGTCCTGCTGAAAGGTATAATTTCCTGAACTTTAAACCGCGTGGAACAAAATGGCTATCTCAAAATTTTGATTGGATGTGTCTGGGGAAATGGTTGCGTAGAAGGGGTGTTAGCTGCCTTCCAATCACTTTCGACTATTAAGAAGGGCTCTAGCCATTTCAATTTCCAATCGAATGAGCCCTTTTTGAAGTTTCTACGACAACGCCTTTCATAAAAACCTTATTTGCCCCCAGGGCATAACTTACAACCCATGCCCTGAGGGCTCGGGGGGGGGGGCAAGTTCTGGAATACCTCAATTTCCAATCGAAAGAGCCCTTTTTCAAGTTTCTACGACAAACATTTCAATAAAAAATTATATGCCCCTAGGGCATAACTTATAAACCTTGCCCTAAAGACTGTGGGGGAGTGTCCTTCTCAAAGATTCAATTTCCTGAACTGTAAACAGCGTCAAACAAAATGGCCATCACAAAATTTTGATTGGATGTGTTTGGGGAAATGGTGGGCGTGGAAGGGGTTTTATTTGCCTTCCAATCAGTTTCAACTATTAAAAAGGGCTCTAGGCATTTCAGTTTCCAATTGAATGAGCCCTTTTCGAAGCTTCTACGACAACTTCTTCGATAATAAATAATACATTGTGCCAACATCGTTCTTATATACCCCGGGGACATAACTTAAAACCCTTCCCTGAGGGTTGTGGGGGAGTGTCCTCCTCAAAAACATAATTTCTATCGATAAATCAACTGGGCTGAACAAAATGTCTATCTCAAAATTTTGATTGGATGTGTTTGAGGAAATGCTTGGGGCGGATGGGGTGTTAGCTGCCTTCCAATCACTTTTGACGATTAAAAAGGGCACTAGCCATTCTAATTTCCAATCGAATTAGCGCTTTTCGAAGTTTCTACGACAACTCGTTCGATACGAAGTGCCCTGGTATGGAAAAAAAAATAAATAATAATAATAATAACACATTGTGCCAACATCGTTCTTTACTTAGGCAGCACGATTGCGCTGCCTACGATTAATATTGTTTTTTCTTCATAAAAAGAGTAAATGTATTCAGATATTTAGGTATATATATAGATTCAAATTTGTCGTTTTAAGAACATATTCGTAAACTCGTGGCAACAGTGTCCAGGAATCTCGGTTGTTTGCATCGATTTAAGTTTCTGTTTCCGTATCAGATCATGAGGACTTAATATTTTTCATTAGTTGAATGCTATTTTCAATATTGCCTTTCTGGATATTGACTTTCCCTTCACATTGATTAGGACTCCAAATTGTTCAAAACAAATCAATAAGAATTCTGGACCATTTTTTAATACACCCTAGGAAGACAGAAAAATTGTCTGAAACTAAAACATTATTTTTTATTTCTGGGTATTCTTGATGTAAAACAAAGTTTTCACCTTAACTTGGGCATGTGGTTTTTAAACATCCAAAGTAGTGATAATTTTTTCCATAGTATGAAGCTTTTGGTTGAAAAAAAAGCATAGCTATTTATCAAGAGCACGGAATAAGTATCTTTTCCCGTTTGTTAAAAAGGAGAGATCAAGACTAAGTCTGAGATATCAAATTCCCCATATATTTGATGTAACAAGTGAATCACCTTGTTGAATTTATATAAAAAGAAATTAAAATATATAGTTCTTTCCGCCTAAAGCAGCAATGATTGAATGCATTATTAATTTATTTATAATTTGTTTTGTAAATCCCTTCCCGATCTCCGTTAGTTAATGTTTTCTTTTGTTTTTTGTTTTTTTCTTCTCTTCTCTTTCTTTCTTTCTTTCTTTCTCCTTCTGTACTCCGTGACAGTTATTGAAGTGCATTTTTTTTTCTTTATCATGGTTGCAGCGGTAGCGCTGAAACCTAGCATAGAGCGAACCATAGCCAATAGTAACGAAATGTTAAAAAACTCATTTCAAAAAAAAGACTGCCTAATAAAAAAAAATTGCCGTCTGACACTGACCCAGGAATAGTAGCCAGGAATAGTTCGGTTCGTCTTAAAAGTAGAAGTTTATTGCGAAAAGAAATTTATGATGGTTTCGAAAAAAGTCTCGAACCCGTTAAAAATGGCGTCAGATCAAAATGAAAAGTCTACTATTGGAATCAGCACTATGGAAAACATATTTATGGGAAATTATATCCCCCTCCTTAGCACTGATCTGTCTCCCGTTTTTAATTTTTCTTTTTTTTTCTAGCGCGGCTAGGGGGCGACCAGAACATCATAGAGAGATGGATTATAGCTCTTTCGAATGGAAATTAAATTTTCTAGGGCCATTTTCAAGTGATCAAAATATTGGAGGGCACCTAGCCCCAGCCCCTCCTTAAAGTTTCCCTTTCCGACGGCATCCAATCACAAGTTTGAGATAGCCATTTTGTTCTACATAGTTCAAAGGTCAAATATCTTTGGTTTTGGTGATGATATGACCCTCCATAGTCCCTGGGGAAAGGGCTGCACACTGTATCGGTATCGGATGTATTTATACCATGCGTATCGATATGAGCGTATTTTTATTGGACGTATTGGTATCGCAGCTATCTAGACTGATTTTTAATAGCTTAAATAAAAGATATTTCTCATATCTACGTCCAGTGGCGTAATTTCGCCAAAATCCTGGAGGAGGGGCAAAGTTGGAGCCAATTTCCCCTAATCAAGGGAAAATGATAGTGAAAACTGAAAGGGGGCCAACTTGGGTCTGGTGGGGGCAGTTTCCTCCCCCTGCCCCATAGCAAACTACGTCCCTTTCTTCGTCCTTTCTATATTTTCCACCATCAGCAAGTTCCAATTGACACTAAAAACGGCACCTTTGGTCCCATGTCTCAAGTAGAAAAGCTTGGCCTAGTGGGCTACACGAACTTTTTAAGAGTGACATTTAATGGCTCATTTGAAAGCTGTTGCTCATATGTATGTGATGTTCAACATTTCTACTATCCGTAAGTATGATATAGCACTAAAAACAACACTTTTGATGTCAATTCTTAAGTAAAAAAGCTTTGAAGTATAAAACGATACCATCATTGTAATCATCATGGTTGCAGCGGTAGCTGTAAAGTAGTAAAGAGTGAACCACAGCCCATAATAACCAAAAGATAAGAAATGTGCTTAGAAAAAAATACCAAGTGGAAATAAATTGACTCTGATTCAGGTATGGTAACTATTATTTTGGTTCGTCTTATAAGTAAAAGTTTATTTCGAAAAAAATTTATGATGATTTCGAAAAAAAAGTCTTAATCCCCTCAAAAAGGGCGTCTGATCAAAATTAAAAGCCTACCATTGGAGTCAGCATGGTTGAAAACCTAGTTACGGGAAATTACAGTGCCCCTCCTTGAACAACAAGGAAAATCACTTTTTTGCATTGGTAGCTCTTTTTTTTCTAGCAAGGCTAGAGGGTGACCAGAACATCATAGAGAGATTAGCTCATTCGAACGGAAATTAATTTTGCTATTGCCCTTTTTAAGTGACCAAAAAGATTGGAGGGCAACTATACACCTCCCTCCCTAAGGACGCCCTCCCCCCAAAGTCATCCAATCACAATTTTGAGATAGCCATTTTGTTCAACATAATTCAAAGGTTAAATATATTTTGTTTTGGTGATGATACGATCCTCCATAGCCCCTGGGGAAAGGGCTGCACATTGTATCGGTATCGGACGTACTGATATCAAGTGTATGGGTATTGACATATTGTTATTGGTCATATTGGTATCGCAGGTATCTAGACAGATTTTTAGTAGCTCATATAAAAGATATTGCTCATTTCTACGTCCTTCCTATAAATTGAACCATCAGCAAATTCAAAATGACACTTAAAACGGCACTTTTGGTGCCATGTCAAGTGAAAAAGCTGGGGCTAGTGAGCTACCAGTACTTCTTAGAGTAAAGTTTAATGGCTCATTTGAAAGCTATTGCTCGTATCCACGTGGTTTATCAGTTCTACCATCCGTAAGTGTGATATAGCACTAAAAACAACACTTTTGATATCACTTCTTAAGTTAGAAAATCTTGGAAGTATAAAACGAAATCACCATTGTAATAATTATGGTACTAATATATCAAATCTCTTTTAGAAGCGTGGTTCTGTTGGTACATCGTTCGACTTCGAAATACAGTGTCTTGCGTTCATTCCTGCTTGGGTGTTTTTTTGTTGTTTTTTTTTTGGTTTTCTCCCTTCTATACGATAATTTTCAGATTAATTCAATGTTTTTGTAAAAGTGATGCACTCATTTTTGAAAGCATGTCCAAGGAAGGTATTTGGTCAAATATTTTGATTCAAAAGGGAATAGAGGTCATTCAGTTCATGGTTTGCAACGACATTTTGAGTAGGTCTCTAAATCCATACCCCAACGAATGACACAATTTTTTCAAAATTATGTGGGGGGGGGGGGTCAAAGTTTGAACCAATTTTCCCAAATCAAGTGAAAATGACAGAAAAACTGAAAAACTAGCCGTATAATAATGAAAAAGGTAAAGCTGTACTAAAGAAAACTGACCTATTTCAGTGGATGCTTGAATTATGCAGGCTCATGTTAGTTTTGACAACATTTCTGGAAAAAACTAAATTTCAGCTGGGAGGAGGGGGGCTAATTGGGGTCTGGAGGAAAACTGAGGTCTTGGAGGGGATGTTTCCCCCTTTGTCCCATAGTAAATTACACCCCTGACCCCAATCCCTTGCCCCTAAGTGGTTGGAGAAGTGTAGGCATGTGGTTCTGGAACCACTGAAAGCTGTATATTAGAAGGGTTACTTTTGTTATATGTACTTACTTATTCAAATTATTTAATTGACAATTCCACCGTAGTATTCCCTTCATACGTAAGATTGTGCATCCAAAGAGGAAGAAAGACAAGTAAAAACAGTTCTGTAGGAGAATTCAGGTAACTTTTTGAATTTTTGAAATGAAAACAAACTTAGTTTGTAATGACATTTATCGTACCTACGCAAGAAATGATCTTTATTTCTAAATTTCCGTACATTTTTGAGTAATGAGTGGCTTTTTATTTAGAAACAGATCAAATAAATCCCTAAGCCTAAAGACCACATTTCTGTTAGGCTAGAAAAATTTTCCGCAAGTATGTCGATACACAGACCTGGCCGCTTAGTTAACCTTTTGTTTCAAAGCTACTGGCCTAGAGCTACTTTATTAAGTGTGACTAAATTTAATTTTTAAAACAAAGAATTAATGATCAATTTCTTCTTTTTAATTTTTTTTTACAAAAAGAAACGACATTATGTTTTAATTTTTTGTGTCCACTCTAAACTTAATTTTTCCTTCAATTCTTGTAAAACTTCTTAGTTCAGCTCCTTAATAAGGGTAGAGGTGTTATCTCCCCTAGATTGGAGGTGATAATAAATTATATATATATATATATATATATATATATATATATATATATATATATATATATATATATATATATATATATATATATATATATATATATATATATATATATATATATATATATATATATATATATATATATATATATATATATATATATATATATATATATATATATATATATATATATATATATATATATATATATATATATATATATATATATATATATATATATATATATATAGTTATAGTTATAAACTACAACTAAGGAGCAACATTAAAACTTGAAACGAACAGAAGTTATTCCCTATCAGAGGCAACGCTGTAGCGTTACCTATAGTAAAGGCCATACGGCTCCAATGTTTTATTATTTCTTTTCTTTTCCAAGAGGCACTTCATATGGAAGGGGTCGTCGTAGAAGCTTCAAAGGGGGCTCATTCGATTGAAAATCAAGAGTTCTAGTGCCCTTTTTAATAGTTGAAAATGATTGGAGGTCAACTAGCCCCCCCCCCCTGCCCATCAGTTCCCCCAACACATCTAATTAAAATTTCGAGAGAGCCATTTCGTTCAGCGTAGTTGATTTCCAAATAGATAATATATTTTTGAGGAGGACACTCCCCCACAACCCTCAGGGCAAGGATTTGAAGTTATGCCCTGGGGGCATATAAGGTTTTTATAGAAGGCGTTGTCGTAGAAACTTCAAAAGAGGCTCATTCGATTAGAAATTAAAGAGCTAGTGCCCTTTTTAATAGTCGAAAGTGATTGGAGTGTAACTAGCCCCCTCCCCCTACGCCCATCATTTCCCCAAACTCATTCAATCCAAAATTTTCAGATAGCCATTTTGTTCAGCGTAGTTGATTTCCAGAAAGAAAATATATTTTTGAGGAGGACACTCCCCCACAACCCTCAGCACAATGGTTTTAAGTTTTGCCCTGGGGGCATATAAGGTTTTTATAGAAGGCGTTGTTGTAGAAACTTCAAAACAGGCACATTCAATTGGAAATTAAAGGGCTAGTGCCCTTTTTAATAGTCGAAAAAGATTGGAGGGCAACTAGCCCCCCCCCCCCACGCCAATCATTCCCCCAAACACATCCAATCAAAATTTTGAGATAGCCATTTTGTTCAGCGTAGTTGATTTTCAGATAGAAAATATATTTTTAAGGAGGATACTCCCCCATAACTCTCAGGGCAAGGGTTTTAAGTTATGCCCTAGGGGTATATAAGGTTTTTATAGAAGGCGTTGTCGTAGAAACTTCAAAACATGCTCATTTGATTGGAAATTAAAGGGCTAGTGCCCTTTTTAATAGTTGAAAGTGATTGGAGTGTAACTAGCCCCCTCCCCCCCCCCCCACGCCTATCACTTCCTCCAACACCTCAAATCAAAATTTTGATATAGACATTTTGTTCAGCGTATTTGATTTCCAGATATAATATATTTTTTCTAGGAGGATAATCCCCCAATATCCTTAGGGCAAGGGTTTAAAGTTATGCCTTGGGGGCATATAAGATTTTTATAGAAGGCGTTGTCGTACAAACTTCAAAACATGCTCATTCGATTGGAAATTCAAAGGGCTAGTTCCCTTTTTAATAGTCGAAAGTGATTGGAGTGCAACTAGCCCCCCCCACGCCAATCATTCACCCAAACACATCCAATCAAAATTTTGAGATAACCATTTTGTTCAGCGTAGTTGATTTTCAGATAGAAAATATGTTTTGAGGAGGACACTTTCACAACCGTCAGGGCAAGAGTTTTACGTTATGCCCTGGGGGCATATAAGGTTTTTATAGAAGTCTTTGTCTTAGAAACTTCAAAACAGGCCCATTCCATTGGGAATTCAAAGGGCTAGTACCCTTTTTAATAGTCGAAAGTGATTGGAGGGCAACTAGCCCCCCTCCACGCCCATCATTCCCCCAAAGACATCCAATAAAAATTTTCAGATAGCCATTTTGTTAAGCGTAGTTTATTTCCAGATAGAAAATATATTTTTGAGGAAGACAATCCCCCACAAACATCAGGGCAAGGGTATTAAGTTATTCCCTGGGGGTATATAATGTTTTTATAGAACGTGCTGTCTAAGAACGTACAAAAACTGCTAAATCGATTGGAAATTAAAGGGCTAGTTCACCTTTTAATAGTCGAAAGTGATTGGAGTGCAACTAGCCCTCCCCTCACGCCCATCATTTCCCCAAACACATCCAATCAAAATTTTGAGATAGACATTTTGTTCAGCGTAGTTGATTTCTAGATAGAAAATGTGTTTTTGAGGAGGACACTCCCCCACAACCTTCAGGGCAAGGGTTTTAAGTTATGCCCTGGGGGCATATAAAGTTTTTATAGAAGGCGTTGTCGTAAAAACTTCAAAAAAGGCTCATTCGATTGGAAATTCAAACGGTTAGTGCCCGTTTTAATGGTCGAAAGTGATTGGAGAGCACCTCGCCCCCCCCCACGCCCGTCATTCACCTAAACACATCCAATCAAAATTTTGAGATAGCCATTTTGTTCAGCGTAGTTGAATTTCAAATAGAAAATATGTTTTTGAGGAGGACACTTTCACAACCCTCAGGGCAAGAGTTTTAAATTATGCCCTGGGGGCATATAAGGTTTTTACAGAAGGCGTTGCCGTTGGAACTTCACACAGGCACATTCGATTGGAAATTCAAAGGGATAGTGCCCTTTTTAATAGTCAAAAGTGATTGGTGGGGAACTAGCCCCCCCCCCCTACGCCCATCATTTCCCCAAAAACATCCAATCAAAATTTTGATATAGCCATTTTTGATCAGCGTAGTTGATTTCCAGATTGAAAATATTTTTTTAGAAGGACACTTCCCCACAACCCTCAGGGCAAGGGTTTTAAGTTATGCCCTGGGGGCATATACGGTTTTTATAGAAGCCGTTGTCGTAGAAACTTCGAAACAGGCTCATTCGATTCGAAACTAAAGAGCTAGTGCCCTTTTTAATAGTCGACAGTGATTGGAGGGCAAATAGCCCCCCCCCCGACGCCCCTCATTTACCCAAACACATTAAATCAAACTTTTGAGATAGCCATTTTGTTCAGTGTAATTGATTTCCAGATAACAAATATGTTTTTGAGGAGGACACTCCCCCACAACCCTCAAGGCAAGAGTTTTAAGTTATGCCCTGGGGGCATATAAGGTTTTTATAGAAGGCGTTGTCGTAGAAACTTCAAAACAGGCACATTCAATTGGAAATTGAAAGGGCTAATGCCCTTTTTAATAGTCGAAAGTGATTGGAGGGCAACTAACCCCCCCCCCCCACGCCTATCATTCCCCCAAACACATCCAATAAAAAATTTGAGATAGCCATTTTGTTCACCGTAGTTGATTTCCAGATAGAAAATATGTTTTTGAGGAGGAAAAATCCCCCACAACCCTCAGGGCAAGGGTTTTAAGTTATGCCCTGGGGGTATATAAGGTTTTTATAGAAGGCGGTGTCGTAGAAACTTCAAAAAAGGCTCATTCGATTGGAAGTTCCGAGGACTAGTGCCCTTTGTAATAGTCGAAATTGATTGGAGGGCAACTAGCTCCCCCCCCCCACGCCCATCATTCACCCAAACACATCCTATCAAAATTTTGAGATAGCCATTTTGTTCAGCGTAGTTGATTTTCAGATAGAAAATATGTTTTTTAGGAGGACACTTTCACAACCCTCAGGGCAAGAGTTTTAAGTTATGCCCTGGGGGCATATAAGGTTTTATAGAAGGCGTTGTCGTTGGAACTTCAAATCAGGCAAATTCGATTGGAAATTCAAAGGGATAATGGCCATTTTTAATAGTCAAAAGTGATTGGAGGGCAACTAGCCCCCCCCCCCCTACTCCCATCATTTCCCCAAACACATCCGATCAAGATTTTGAGATAGCCATTTTTGTTCAGCGTAGTTGATTTCCAGATTGAAAATATTTTTTTAGAAGGACACTCCCCCACAACCCTCAGGGCAAGGGTTTTAGTCGAAAGTGATTGGAAGGCAACTAGCCCCCCCCCCCCCACGCCCTTCATTTCCCCGAACACATCCAATCAAAATTTTCAGATAGCCATTTTGCTCAGTGTAGTTGATTTTCAGATAGAAAATATGTTTTTGAGGAGGACACTCACCTACAACCCTCAGGGCAAGGGTTTTAAGTTATGCCCTGGGGGTATATAAGGTCTTTATAGAAGGCGTTGTCGTAGAAACTTCAAAACAGGCACATTCAATTGGAAATTCAAAGGGCTAGTGTCCTTTTTAATAGTCGAAAGTGATTGGAGGGCAACTAGCCCCCCCCCACGCCCATCATTCCCCCAAAAACATCCAATAAAAAATTCGAGATAGCCATTTTGTTCAGCGTAGTTGATTTCCAAAGATAAAATTTTTTTTTAAGGAAGACACTCCCCCACAACCCTCAGGGCAAGGGTTTTAAGTTATGCCCTGGGGGCATATAAGGTTTTTATAGAAAACGTTGTCGTAGAAACTTCAAAAAAGGCTCATTCGATTGGAAATTCAAAGGGATAGTGCCCTTTGTAATAGTCGAAAGTGATTTGAGGGCAACTACCTCCCTCTCATGCCCACCTTTTCCCCAAACACATCCAATCAAAATTTTAAGACAGCCATTTTATTAAACATAGTTTTAAGTTCTGGAAATTAGGTCTTTGAGGATTACAACTCCCCCAAAGCCCTCAGGGCAAGGGTTGTAATTTAAGGATTCTCCAAATCCTTCATATGCTTTCTTATGGAAGAGATGCTCGTATAAACTTTAGAGAGGGCTCATTTGATTGAAAATTGAAAGTTCTTGTTCACTTTTTAAGAGTCAAAAGATATTGAAGGGCAACTAGCCCCTCTCCCTCCTCCACGCCCTAAATGCATCGGATCAAAATTTTGAGATAGATATTTTGTTAAAATAGTTCAAAGTTCTGATAACAAAAATCTCCGGTGTCGACACGGCCCACCAGGGCCCAGGGGTTGGCGTTGTAAGTTATGCCCTAGGGCATAACTTAATAAGGGGGATTTATAAATTATGGGAAGGGGTTTTGTATGGGAAGAACACATAGGAAATCTATTATAATTATCCAATTATAAGGTTAAAATACATACTCTGTGATAGATACAAAATTGCTTTGGCACACAAATTCCTATTAAGGTCAATTCCAAACAGTCGTGATCACTTTGTGTCAGCAAGTGAAATGGTCTAAACCCCCTTATTGGAGCTATTTTTTCAATCCATTCATTGTTGTCAATCGCTGTCCACAAGTTATGCAAGCTATCTATTGTTCATATATAAGGTTTTTTCAAAGAGGTAATTGTTTAGGCTTTGAAAAAAGCCTCATTCGATTTAAATTGAAAGTTCTAGATCCATTTTTTAAAGTCAAGAATCATCGGCCAGTCCGCACCCCCCCCCCCATGCCATAAAAAACTTGAAACTTTTTGCAATCAAAAACGAACGAAAATTAATTGAACAAACTTTTCGAAAAATAAGTTTTTCAAAGAAAAGTAAAGGCCATTTTAAACTTAAAGGCCATTTTAAACTTAAAGGCCATTTTAAAGGCCATTTTATGCTCAGGATATACAAATAACTGTTAAAATTCAAACTCAAAACGACCAGAAATTACTATTAAAGAATAAATGAAACCGAAAACGAACAGAAATCAAATAAGTAATCATAGCAAAAAACAAACAACAAGTAATCAAACAGTTCGTGGTAACGAACTGTAAGTAAGGAGCGACCCGGCACCATGGTAACCGAAACTCTAAAAAACAGAATTTTGGTACCAATAGATACATCAAAAGAATCAGATTTTAATGCTGATTTCAAATATATAAGTTTCATCAAGTTTAGTCCTATCTATCAAAAGTTACGCGCCTGAGAAAATTTGGCTGATTTTCGAAAAAAGGAGGAAAGACCCCCTAAAAGTTATAGAACCTTAATAAAAATCCCACCATCATATTCAGCTAAATAGAGAACCCTACTGCGGAGGTTTCAAGCTCCTATCTACAAAAATGTGGAATTTTGCATTTTTTGCCAGAAGGAACATCATAGGTGCATGTTTATTTTATTTTTTTCCCAGGGGTGATCATATCGACTCATTGGTCCTATAATATCGTGGGAGGGTTCATTCGAATGGAAATTAAAAGTTCTAGTACCCTTTTTAAGTGAGAAAAAAAAATGGAGGGTAACTAGGGCCCCTCCCACGCTCATTTTTTTCCCAAAGTCATCCGATCAAAATTTTGAGATAGCCATTTTGCTCAACATGGCTGAAAATATGATTACCATGTCCTTTAGAAGGACTTAATTCCCTGAATTTCCCGGGGGAGGGCTGAAAGTTATGAACTTTATCCATTGTTAAAAGATAGGCTAGTATTGGTTATTGGGAAATATACAGAGGTTTTCAGAGGTAATTTTTTCTGTTAGTAGGGGGGTGGGTGGGTCCGGGGTTATGTGGGAGGATCTTACCATGAGAAAGTTTTCATGGGAGAAGGGACATTGCTATGAAGGGGGCGCCGGATTTACCAGCATTATTTAAATAGAGATCAGAAATTATATATAAAAAAACAAGTTTTTTAACTGAAAGTAGGGAGCAACATCAAAACTTAAAACGACAGAAAACATTACGTATATGATTCGGTTCATCCCCTAGTCAATATCTCGCTCTTTAAGCCAAAGATTATTTAGTACTTTCATAAGAGCTATTTATTCTAATTAACGGTATTTGCGATCAAGGGGTCATTTTTAAAGAATTTGAACAAAATTTGAACTTTAGCTTGAAGAGCAAGGTATTGACTAGGGGGCGAACCCTCTAATATACGTATTAAAAATATAAGAATATAGAGGTTCGTTATGTAAGTTAATTTGTAAGTTACGTATATTTATTACTAATAAAAACGTTCGTAAATAAAATTAAGCAGGTTTCGAGAAAGGCATTTAACCAAATAAAAGTAAAATTAATATGCAAATTTTGTCTTAATTATTCATGTACGGTGAGCCAAAATCAAAACCTGCATTAATTCAAAAATGTTCAAAAATTAAATAAAAAAAACAAGTTTTTTTAACTGAAAGTAAGGAACGACGTTAAAACTTAAAACGAACAGAAATTATTCCGTATATGAAAGGGGCTGTCCCTCCTCAATGCCTCGCTCTTTACGCTAAAATTTGACTTTCTCACAACTCTATTTTTTTTAAACAATGAAAATCTTTAGCGTAAAGAGCGAGGCGTTGAGGAGGGGACAGCCCCTTTCATATACTGAATAAATTCTGTTCGTTCTAAGTTTTAACGTCGTTCCTTACTTTCAGTTAAAAAAACTTGTTTTTTTTATTTAATAATATACGAACAGAAATTAAATAAACAATCATATCAAAAAAAATACAACAAGTAATAATATAAATGAATAAATAGATCTTAAAGCTGTTAATGCTTGTACCGAATATGAAAGTCTCGCTTAAAACGAAAAAAAATATTTTGATATTAAAGCACAAGGGAAACTTAAAACGAACAGAATTTAAATGAAAAGTCAATGCGAACAAATATACAAAATATAATAACGTGAATGATTAAACAAATTTTAAAACGAGTGAAACTTAAATTGAAAATGTAAATCAAGTTTGAATCGAATAAAAATAACTAAAAACAAGAGTTTGGGTATCGTCTCAATGCAGAAGCCTAAAACCTACTGCATCATTGGCGCTTTACTGAAAACGAATTATATTACAAATGTTTTCTTTTGTACTTAATATTTATAATAAATATTAAAATTACAGTAAAATTTTGAACTGATGAGCTTTTAGCAATTAATATCATTATTCATCAAATATTCAGTTTAATTTATTAGTTCTTTGCAAGATTGGTCAACACAAATATAGTTTCACTACAAGCAAAATTTGGATACTGCCCCCTTCTTTAACTGTAAAAACCTAAAGCGTTCTGCGTCATTGGTGCTTCACTGAAAACGAATTACTCGTATATTACAAATTTATTATTTTCCAGTTCTTACAGCATTGAAAATGAAAAATAAAAATTACAGTGAAAAAAAATCTTGAAATGATTGATCTTTCAACAATTAATATCATTATCAAACAGTTCGTGGTAACGAACTGTACGTAAGGAGCGACCCAGCTCAATGGTAACTGAAAGTCTAAAAAATGGAATTTTGATACCAATAGATACATCAAAAGAATTAGATTTTAATTCTGATTTCAAATATATAAGTTTTATCAAGTTTAATCTTACCCATCAAAAGTTACGCGCCTGAGAAAATTTGGCTTATTTTCGAAAAAAGGGGGAAAGACCCCCTAAAAATTATAGAACCTATATGAAAATCACACCATCATATTCAGCGTATCAGAGAACCCTATTGTAGAGGTTTCAAGCTCCTATCTACAAAAATGTGGAATTTTCCATTTTTTGCCAAAAGAAAGATCACGGATGCGTGTTTATTTGTTTTTTTTTGTTTTTTTTTTTTCTTTTTCCCAGGGGTGATCGTATCGACCCAGTGGTCCTAGAATATCGTGGGAGGGCTCATTGGAACGGAAATTAAAATTACTAGTGCTCTTTTTAAGTGACCAAAAAATGGAGGGCAACTAGGCCCCCTACTACGCTCATTTTTTTCCCAAAGTCACCCGATCAAAATTTTGAGATTGCCATTTTGTTCAACATGGTCAAAAGTATAATAACTATGTCTTGTAGGATTCCTTAATCCCTCAAAGCCCCCAGGAGGAGGGCTGAAAGGTTGAAACATAGTATTGGTTATTGGGACCCGGCTCAATGGTAGCCAAAACTCTAGAAAACGGTATTTTGATACAAATAGATACATCAGAAGAATCAAATTTTAATGCTGATTTCAAATATATAAGTTTCATCAAGTTTAAGCTTACCCATCAAAAGTTACGCGCCTGAGAAAATTTGGCTGATTTTCGAAAAAAGGGGAAAGACCCCCTAAAAGTTATAAAACCTTAATGAAAATCACACCATCATATTCCGCGTATCGGAGAACCTACTGTAGAGGTTTCAAGCTCCTATCTATAAAATGTGGAATTTTGCATTTTTTGCCAGAAGAAATATCACGGATGCGTGTTTATTTTTTTTCCCAGGGGTGATCGCATCGACCCAGTTGTCCTGGAGCATTGCGAGAGGGCTCACTGGAATTAAAATTGAAAGTTATAGTGGCCTTTTAAGTTACCAAAAAAATTGGGGGGCAGCTAGGCCCCCTCCCGCGATAATTTTTTTTCCCAAAGTCAACCGATCAACATTTTGAGATGACCATTTTATTGAGCATGGTCGAAACCATGATAAGTATGTCTTTTTGGATGACTTAATCCCCCGAAGTTCCAGGGAGGAGGGCGGAAAGCTATGAACTTTACCCAATGTTAACAGATAGTATTGGTTATTGGGAAGTATACAGTACAGACGTTTTCAGGGGAGATTTTTCCTGGTAGTGGGGGGGAGGTTGGGCAGGGACGTAAGCAGGGGGGGGCCTCCGGACCCGGCCCCACCGAAATCTCACGATTTTTTTCATTTTCCCATAATTTTCTGATTTTTCTCACAGAATAATTGGTTTCAAGGATTTGCCCCACCCCCTGAAACAAATTGGGCCCCCCCCCCGAAACAAATTCCTGCGTACGTGCCTGGGGTCGGGGGTTTTGTAGGAGGATCTTTCCATGAAGGAAGTTTTCATGGGGGAAGGGACATTGCTATGAAGGGGACGCCGGACATCCCAGCATTATTTAAAAAAGATCAGAAATTAAATATAAAAAAACAAGTTTTTCAACTGCAACAGCAGCAACATCAAAACTTTAAACGAACAGAAAATATTACATATATGATTGGGTTCACCCCCTAGTCAATACCTCACTCATTAAGCCAGAGATTTTTTAATACTTTCATAAGAGCTATCTATTCTAATTAACGGCCTTTGTGATTAAGCGGCCATTTTTAAAGAATTGGAACAAAATTTGAAATTTCGCTTAAAGAGCGAGGTATTGACTAGGGGGCCAACCCCCTAATATATGTATTAAAAATATATGAATGTAGAAGTTCGTTATGTAAGTTAATTCGTAAGTTACGTATATTTATTACTAATAAAAACGTTCGTAAATAAAATTAAACAAGTTTCGAGAAAGCAATTTAACCAAATAAAAGTAAATTAATATGAATTTTTTTTTTTAATTATTCATGTACTGTGAGCCAAGATCAAAACCTGCATTTATTCAAAAACGTTCAAAAATTAAATAAAAAAAACAAGTTTTTTTAACTGAAAGTAAGGAGCGACATTAAAATTAAAACGAACAGAAATTATTCCGTATATGAAAGGGGCTGTCCCCGCCTCAACGCCTCGCTCTTTACGCTAAAGGATGACTTTCTCACAACTCTATTTTTTTTAAAAAACAAAAAAATTTAGCGTAAAGAGCGAGGCGTTGAGGAGGAGACAGCCCCTTTCATATACGGAATAATTTCTGTTCGTTTTAAGTTTTAATGTCGCTCCTTACTTTCAGTTAAAAAAACTTGTTTTTTTTATTTAATATATCTAATATTCAATTTGATTTTGTTTGTACTTTCCAAGACTGTTCAAGACTCATATAGTTTTGCCATTTTTTTAACTCTGCCATTTTTTGTAACTAATCGATTTAGTTTGTTATGAAAATATTCTATGGCTTCTAGGCATTTCTATTTGAGCGGAAAACTGCACCTCAAAATTTGTGGAACATGCATTTTCTTGCATGAAACACCAAAATATAATAAAATGTCAAGTTTCGGAGTGTTCCACCACTCGCAAGCAAGTGCTATTTCTCGTAGCAGCCCCATTCCGTCGTGGTATGGTTCACATTTTCAACACCTGGCGTCCGGACTATCATATAATCTACCAAGCATACAACTACCCCAAATCAGTATCAATAAATAAATGAAACCCAAAACAAACAAAAATTAAAATAAATGTTAGAGTCAAATTCAAAACGAGCATAAATTAATATGAGTAGGGTTCAAAACCCCTATGTTTTCTAAAAGCCAGAATATAATTTGTACTTTACTGAAAAAAAATCAAATTAGTTTACTGAAAAAAAGGTGCATTGTCAATTTAATATACATATGCTGATATTTATTCCCTAAAATCTTAATTAATTTTTGATTTCTTAAAGTTACAAAAGTGAAAATATTTCAAAGAATTGTTTTCAGTAAAGCGCCAATGACGCAGTAGGTTTTAGGCTTTTGCAATGAGACGATACCCAAACTCTTGTTTGTAGTTATTTTTATTCGTTTCAAACTTGATTTGCATATTAAATTTAAGTTTCACTCGTTTTATTATTTATTTATTCATTTACATAAATATATATTGTATGTTTGTTCGCATTGATTGTTTATTTAATTTCTGTTCGTTTTAAGTTTCGTTTATTCTTAAATAGCAAAATATTTTTTTTCTTTTTAAGCTTGATTTTCATATTCAATCGAAGTAATAAACGATTTGATATATGTTTATTCATTTATGTAATTACTTGTTGTATGTTTTTTTGCAATTTATGTTTGTTTACTTTCTCTTTTTTCCGGGTTTCGTCTATACTTATATTGTAATTTCTGATCGTGTTGAGTTTTAATTTTAAAACGTATTTTTATATCCTGAGCTTAAGTTTAAAATTGTCTTTAATTTTCTTTGAAAAAATTATTTTTCTGAAAGTTTTTTTTAATTAATATACAAAAAAGATCATGGCAGTGTTGTTTCTACATTAAATTGTACTAAAAAACGAGCAAAGATTAATTAAAGAAAGCAAAGTTTTTCCGAGGGAAATAAAAAGTGAAGCTGAAAATTAAAACGAACAAAAATTATTACTTCACAGGCTATCTAACACATATCAGTAAAACCAGTGCAAATAAATCAACTGGGGATATTTCCCTATGTTTGTAGGATTACAAAAAACTAGTGCTTTACTGAAAACACAAAACAATATAAAAGTTTTGGTACGGTAAAAGTAAACCATTTAAGGACACTTTTAACAGAATAAAAGTAAAGCCTTTTTAGATTGTTAGTTTATTTATTTATTTTTTTCGTTTAATTTGGCATCACTTCTGCAAAATGAGCTTAGTTCAATGATTGACTGTCGTTTTGTATCTAAAAAGGACATTTCATGATTATTTTGTAGACAAGTTCGAACTGAAGGAATCTTTTTAGCATTAGGACTACAAACCCGCTTTAGAATTTGTATCATAACCTAAAATCCTCCATTTTATAGAGAGAAATAAGTGGATTGCCAGAGTTCATATTACGGTTAATATGTTCTTCATTTCGAGCAATACTAGGTGAGACCAAGATGCTACCTGATAACTGAATCCATTATTTTATATGCTGTGTAATGACTTTAAACTTATTATTTTTATGCCCAAGTTTTAAGATAATTTTAATTGTATGCTGAAAATTACTGATATCACAGCTCCTGTAGGACCATGAAAAGTATTATAGATTAGTTCGTTCTTGTGAGGCTTGGTGTTTACTTATGACTCCTAAATCAATATTCTTGTTTTTATATTTGGCTTTTGTGTTTTCAGTAAAGTGCTAGTTTTCTGTAATCCTACAAACACAGGGAAATATCACCAGTTGATTTATTTACAATGGTTTTACTGATATGTTTTAGATAACATGTAAAGTAATAATTTTTTTTCGTTTTAAGTTTCAACTTCGCTTTTATTTCCCTCGGAAAAACTTTGTTTTTTTAAATTAAATATTAAAGGAGATGCCCGAGCTGCCTCTCTGTCTCATTTGTACTAATTTTGTCTATAGTGTCTTTGGTTAATAAAGTCAAGTTAAAAGTAAGCATTAGCTTTTGAGATTACCCTTAATTATTTCTCTATAGTTTTAAGTAAACTTCTGGCGCTGTTGAAAAAAGAATTTACATCAGTACTAAATGTGCAAAAGCCCAATTTTTTTTTGCCTTCCAACGCGGGCGACAACAAGTCTCTAAACAAGGGTTTTTGACGATAGTAATATCGATTCCTCCACGGTAACCTTTTTTATTTGATTTAGCGCTTAATAAAGTTTTATAATTAAGAATCCTTGTACTGTTAAATCTATGCATATTATTTGCGGACTGAACCCAATTGAGACACTTTTTTCACTCTAAAGTTCAATTGATTTCAATGATTTCAATGGCACATTTTCTATGGTTCTTCTCCACTCTGGAAATGGAACGAAAAGTGTTATTTGGGATAGTGATGTTGTTGGTACCTATGCAAAACATTGTTTTCATTGTTGTTCAAGATGAAGCAGAAAATCTCCAGTGAGAGTTTTCAGGGATGTCAATCTCTATTGTGCGCTTTTAATTATAATTTGAAGTCATTTTTGAAGAAATTCAGCACTATTTAGAATTCCTCAAAGTTTTTTTTTTATAATTACAGACGTGTGGAGGACAGGGGTGGGAGGGGCAAAGTTTCTTTTCAAAATTTAGGGGAGGGGACCTTGTTTTTTTAATTTTAATCAATGAAAAAAATAAAAAAGGTGTTTTTAATGAAAATACCACAAAAGCTTCTTTTCCATGTCTGGGAAGAGACAATCCCTCACCATAAGAAGAGCCTGGGCGAACTTGAAAAAAACTTTTAGGCTATAATGCTTAATATGAATCATAGTCCCAATATCCCTATTTCCCAATCTAGTTATTTAAATTTCCGGTTACTAAAGACCATAGCTCACTCTTTAATAGGTCACAACTACTGTTGCAATCAAGAAAGATGAAACATTAGTAGTGTATTAATTTCCTTCAATATTTCTTGGCTAAAAGCTCTATGTTCAAGCATTTTTCGTTAGTGTTTTGCTATAATGCTTAATGTGAATCATAGTCCCAATATCCCTATTTCCCAATCTAGTTATTTAAATTTCCGGTTACTAAAGACCATAGCTCACTCTTTAATAGGTCACAACTACTGTTGCAATCAAGAAAGATGAAACATTAGTAGTGTATTAATTTCCTTCAATATTTCTTGGCTAAAAGCTCTGTTTTCAAGCATTTTTCGTTAGTGTTTTTGTTTGGTCAATGGTTTTTCCTATTTCTAATTGAGTAAATTAAAGTACTCGGTAGTAGTACATCGGTTTATAGGGTGAAGATTGTAATCCAGTAAGTATCAGTAGAACTCTCTCCCTTATCTCAGGGGCGTTGATTCAGAAAAATGTAGAGGGGAGACGAAGAATTTTTTTTCGATATTAATTCGAACTTTTTGAAATCTAAAGCGGGAGCTATTCCCTCCCTCTTCTCCCCCGCAGCCCAATTGGTACCCCTGTAATGTGCGGTAGTTCAGAAATAAACCATCAGAAAAAATAATTTGAAACAGGTTATTGCGCATAAAATAAGTATCTTTACAAGGAGAATCCTTATATAAGTATCTTTATGGAAGTTGAAGTTATGGCCGTGACTTAAGATCTTCCTAGTCTTATAGATTATGCAATTTTTTTTGCTCGCCCTCATTGAAGAAAAGACAAATTACTTCTTTGTTCCCTCATGTCCTTCATACCTCTTAATCACCTTTTGTCCGAAAGTTCTCCGATCAGAAGATTTTATACTGCTCTTTCATCAAAGGGGAACTGAAAAGGGAACTCCTAAGATCTAATTCTGTGTGATAAATGAAGGTATTACAATTTTTTTTTCCCTTTTATATGTGACAGCAAATATTATGAATGTCACAGAATTCGAAGGTAGACAAGTATTAATCCTATTTTCGAGTGTCAAAATCCCAAAGAGAGAAACAACTAAAAAAAAAATTCTCTCTTTCCAAAGAGAGAAATGACTAAAAAAATAGAGATATGACTAAAAAAAAAGAATAGAGAGAATTTTTAAACTTAAAATTTAAAAAAAGAGAGAAAAATGACTGAGGAAAGGATAGTTCCTGATAATGTTCGAGCTTTAAAATGTATAATGACCAAAATCCGCAATTACGTAATCTCATAACACTGCCAGTGATTTCACAAGAAATATTAGCTGTAAGAAGATCCCTCCCCCCTAAGAAATAATTTGAACTAGATATCCTCTATGTTTTTTGTTATCTTCTTGAATTAATTATACTTTGAACTAGATGTGCTCCATGTAATTATTATCTTCCTGAATTCATTTGTAAAAGCAACCAAATGCTACTTTTTTTCAAGTGAAATAAAACTGGCTTTCACCCATGACAATATAAAAAAAAGAGTCGAACCTAAAACCCTGTTACCAGGCTTTCCCAATAATGTAACACATAGAAAAACAAAAAGAATATGGCGAAAATTAAAATCATACAGTTTGTGGTAACGAACTGTAAGTAAGGAGACTGGGCTCAATAGTAACTGAAACTCTAAACAACGGAATTGTGATACTAATAGATAAAAGAATTGGATTTTTATGCTTACTTTAAATGTTTAAGTTTTATTAAGTTTAGTTACGCCCAACAAAGGTTACAAGCCTGAGAAAATTTGCCTGATTTTTGAAAAAAGGGGGAACAAAATAATAGAATCTTAATGAAAATCCCACCATCAGGTTCAGCGTATCAGAGAACCATACTGTAGAGGTTTCAAGCTCCTATCTGCAAAAATGTGGAATTTTGTACTTTGCCGGAAGAAAGATCATAGATACGTGTTTTTTTTCCTCCAGTGGTGATCGTAATGATCAACTTGACCTAGAACATCGGGAGAGGGCTCATTCAAATGAAATCAAACGCTCTAGTGCCCTTTTTAAGTGAACAAAAAATTGGTGGGTAACTAGGCTTCCTACCACGCCACTTGCTTCCCAAAATCGTCCGATCAAAATTCTGAGATTGCTATTTAGTTCAGTACAGTTGAAAGGCCTAAAGACAATGTCTTTGGAGATAACATGACCCCACAGCCCCTGGGGGAAAGTCGTTAAGTTATAAAATCTGCCCATTGTTTACGTATAGTATTTGTATAGCATTAGTATTTTAGAAAGTATGCATACATTTTTCGGATGGGGAGGGGAGGACGAATTTTTTGCTCGGGAACTTTGCACGGGAAAAATTTTTCATCGAGGGGAATTTTCCAGGGGGTAAAATTTTCAAGGGAATTTGTATACTGGGGGAATTAGTCAGAATTCCTATACGAAATTTCTTTATACGTCTTGCTTTCTCTTTACTGACTTAGTTTTACGCATGGAGGTGTTAAGGGTAATTGTCCGGGGTAAATTTTCACCAGGATTGAATTATCCAAAGGATATTCCTGTCGGCGGGGGGGGGCCTCTGTGGAGGTGGAGCCGGATTTCCTGGTGTTATCTAAAAAACAATCGGAAATTAAATAGAAAACAAGTTTTTTCCACTGAAAGTAAGGAGCAATATTAAAACTTAAAACGAACAGAAATTATTATGTACACGAAGGGGTTTGCCCCCTCTTCAATCCCTCACTCTTTCCTCCAAAGTTTAAATTATGTTCCGGTTCTTTAAAAACGACTCCTGAAACACAAGGGTCGTTTAATTAGAACAATAAGTAGCTTTTTTTTTAAATGCCGAAAAACTTTAGCATAAAGAGTGAGGTGTTGAGGAGGGGGCAGCCCCCCTCGTATACGTAATTATTTCTGTTCGTTTTAAGTTTTAATTATTCACCTTACTTTCAGTTGTAAAAATTATTCTTTTCATTTTAATTCAGAAAAAGGACTAAAATCAAGCGCTGTATAAGCAATGTGGATAACTACTCTTTTAATATAGGGGTGGGATCTGAACAGAAATGGCGGGGGGTAGTCTTAAAAAATAGTTGAATTTATGCACGTGGTGATTCATGTTTAATTCTCCACGCCATATTAAGCCATATTAAGAGGTATTTTTGAGAACTTTTACTGGTGATGGCCCATTTCTTTGAACCATGACTCGGCCTTCCTTATTGAAAGGCTGTCATTTGAATCATAAAATGTATTGCCTTCGTATCTTATATAATTTCGTTGCAAAACACCCATTTCCTTAAGCCAAGACTTGGCCTCCCTAATTGAAAAGCACTCATTTGAATCACAAAATAGAATATTATTTTGCTCACATTTTGTATAATTTGAGTGCCAAACATAGCGAAATGCCATATTGAGCGGCATTTTGGGGAAGGTTCTTGTAAATTTGCTACATGTGGAACATACCCTAGATTTCAGTCTATACACAATACTAGAATAACAAAGTTAAATTCTCTTATGATGTTTTCAACATTTATATTTTTTTATTGTATTTATTTATTTATTATTAGTGTTAGTGCTGAACAACTTGAAAATGAACAATTTCTGTCTTAGTGCTAGAAAATGCAATAAAAATAATGAAAATATTACTATATATCCTATTGTATGATTGTAGAACTTAATAGTACCATAGGCAATTCTTAGTTAATAGGTTAGGTTGTTCAAAAACAAGTTCCAATCATGATGTTTCGCTTGAAAATAATCAAAATTAAATATAAATACCATTTAAAATATAATTATACTTTGTGTAAACGAATAAGCCTATTATTACCTTAAATAGTTTAAAACTAAATTGTAAAACCATAATTTTTATCTGTGCATATTTTCCTTCTGTCCAGTTTGGTCATGAATAACGTTTCTTGTTTTGAAAACCATAAGCACAGAATAAATATATGTACAACGAAATGGTTTTGTAATGGGACTTCCCTCTATGGCACAAGTGCCACAGAGAGAAGTCTTTTCAGTAAGAAGTCTTGAACTACTGTATTAGAATTGACTACAATCAAGAGAATTTATTTGACATTCTTGCGCTAGGTCTAACAGTTCGTGATAACGAACTGTAAAAGAAGAGCATCGCGGCTCAATAGTAACCCAAACTTTAAAAAAAAACAGAATATTTGTAACAATAGTTACATCAATGGAATCAAATTTTTATGCTTATTCAAAATATATAAAATTCATTAAAAGTTACGTAACTCATCGAAACCCATCAAAAGCTATGAGTCTGAGATAATTTGCCGAATTTTTGAGAAAGGAAGGAAACCAAAACAAGTCAAACAATCTTAATGAAAGTCAAATCATCAGCATCAGTATATCAAAGAACTGTACTGTAAAGGTAAAGGTCAGGCTCCTATATAAAAAAAAAAATGTGAAATTTTGCAGTTTTTGCCAGAAGAAAGATCACAGATGCGTGCTTATTTGTTCGTCTTCAACCGGGGTGATCGTATTGAACCAGTGATCCTTGTAGATTCGGAGAGAGATAATTTGATCGGAAATCAAAGGTAGGGCTCAACCGGTAAAGCCACCGGCCAATATGAGGGTCAGTGTCATAATAGGATATTGGAAAAAAAATATCGGATATCAGCCGTTTTTTTTATGCGCAACATATCCAGAAAATGGCGGCAGATTTCATCAGGTAATTTTGGCTTATCCGGTGCTTGGGGGCAGAGCCACCAGCTAAGTCTAACCGGGATGGAGAGAGCAGCACAGGTCAGTCAAATGCAGTCAAAGTATATTTTTTGTCAATACTTTTCAATAAACACATGTTACAGCAATGTTCGAAATGTGTGGTAAGTTCAAGAACGCACAACTTCTGCCAAAACACCTAAAAAGAATGCAATAAATTCTGTTTAATGAATGTTCACTTGAATGAGTGAAAGATCCAAAATTCAATAGACTAAAATCTTGATATCCAGTCAGGGGCGCAGCTAAGCGGGGGAGGAGGTATCGTAAGGTGGGGCGGGGGGAAGTTCTAAGGCGTCGGCACCGTATACCGACACATTTCGAAAATTTACCTATTTACCTTGGAAATTCAGCTTATATGTCCGCATTTGTCGGCACACTGGACGGTTTTGTCAGCACATTCTTCAAATCCCTTCTCCAAACTTAAAACCCTAGCTCTACCTTTGCACCCAGTATGCCTACCATAAACTTGTTAGTAAGAGACCATTTCATATGAATATAAAGTAAAGTTTTCACATTAATACGTCAATGATTAAAATTCAAAGTCCCGAATGATATACAATCAGTTTCAATAAAAATCTTAAATTTCTTTCAATTATATTTTCACATATTTGTATGCATATAACGAAACCAGCTTATAAGAGTCTTACTGTCCAGAATGGAACTTTATTTGGTTTAATTGTCTTTCTGAAAAAATATGTTTTGGATTATTTGGAATCTACAGTGAATTAATTAGGCTGTTCTTTGGTGTGTAATAGACCAGGGAGACACGTGTATGAATATGGACAGAGTGCAGGGTTTAAACTTCAGGTAAGATTTTTTTTTCGGAGGCAAATTTAAGGGCAAATTATATCGGTCCGATACTGATATATCGGTATCGGTATCAGACCCCAAAAATCCATATCGGTTGGGCATTTATCAAAAGTTCTAATGCAATCTTTAAGTAGCCCGAAAGATTGGAAGGCAGCTAGCCCCCCTCCCATGCTCCTTTTTTCCAAAGTCGTCCAATCAAAATTTCGAGATATCCATTTCGTTCAGAATATTTGAAAGGTCCATAGATTTATGCTATATCTCCTTCTTCACCACTTCAGAAATAGGCGACTGACCACCTCTTAGACGAATTTCAGCGTTACAGACTTTCTGCCAACAGACAACGTTTAATATCAGCCTCAGGCATATATTTTCAAACGATGTTAGTGTTTTCTCTATCTTTATATCACGTTTCCTGCACTCGCTAGCATATCACAGAACAAACATGACTTTGCTGTTTAGAAGTCGCAGTTTCAAACAGTTCGTGGTAACGAACTGTAAGTAAGGAGCGACCCGGCTCAATGGTAACCGAAACTCTACGAAACGGAATTTTGATACCAATAGATACATCAAAAGAATCATATTTTAATTTTGATTTCAAATATATAAGTTTCATCAAGTTTAATTTTACCTATCAAAAGTTACGCGCCTGGGAAAATTTGGCTGATTTTCGAAAAAAGGAGGAAAGACCCCCTAAAAATTATAGAACCTTAATGAAAATCACACCATCATATTCAGCGTCTCAGAGAACCCTACTGAGGAGGTTTCAAGCTCCTATCTAAAAAAATGTGGAATTTTGCATTTTTTGCAAGAATAAAGATAACGGATGCGTTTTTTTTTTTTTTTTTTTTTTTTTTTTTTTTTTTCAGGGGTGATCGTATTGATCAGGTGGTACTAGATTAAAACGAGCGAATTTATTCGAACGGAAATTCAAAGCCGTAGTGCCGAGTTTAATCGACAAAAAATGGAAGACAGCTAGGCCCCCTTCCACACTCATTTTTTCCCAAAGTCGCCTGCTCAAAGCTTTGAGATAACTATTTTGTTCAGCCAGGTCAAAAATATTATAACTATGTCTTTTAGGATGACTTCATCCCTCGAAGCCCCCAGGAGCAGGGCTGAAAGTTATGAACTTCTCCCAATGTTAACATATAGTATTGGTTATTGGGACCTGGCTCAATGGTAGCCGAAGCTCTAGAAAACGGGATTTTGATACCAATAGATACATCCAAAGAATCGAGTTTGAATTTTGATTCAAAATATATAAGTTTCACCAAGTTTAGTCTTACCCATCAAAAGTCAGGCGCCTGAGAAAATTTGGCTGATTTTAGAAAATAGGCAGAAAGATCCCATAACAATTATAGAACCTTAATGAAAATCACACCCTCATAATCCGCGTATCAGAGAACCCTACTGTAGAGGTTTCAAGCTCCTATCTACAAAAATGTGGAATTTTGCATTTTTTGCCATAAGAAAGATCACGGGTGCGTGTTTTTTTTTTTTTTTTACCAGGGGTGATCGTATCGACCCAGTGGCCCTACAAAATCGCGGGAGGGCTCATTGTAATGGAAATTAAAAGTTCTAGTGCCCTTTTTAAGTGGCCAAAAAAATGGAGGGCAACTAGGCCCCCTCCTGCGCTCATTGTTTTCATAAGGTCAGCTGATCAAAATTTTGAGATGGCTATTTTGTTCAGCATGTTCGAAAATATTAAAAGTATGTCTTTTAGGATGACTTAATCCCCCGAAGTTTCCGGGAGGAGGGTTGAAAGTTATGAACTTTAGCCTACCCAATATATAGTATTGGTTATTGGGAAGTATACAGTACAGACGTTTTCAGGGGAGATTTTTCCTGGTAGTGGGGGGGGGGAGGTCGGGCAGGGACGTATGCAGGGGGGCCTCCGGGCCCGGCTCCCCCCCCCCCCGAAATCTCATGATTTTTTTCATTTACCCATAATTTTCTGATTTTTCTCACAGAATAATGGGTTTGAAGGATTTGGCCCCCCCCCCCGAAACAAATTGGGCCCCCCCAAAACAAATTCCTGCTTACGTGCCTGGGGTCGGGGGTTATGTATGAGTATCTTTCCATGAAGGAAGTTTTCATGGGGGAAGGGACATTGCTATGAAGGGGACGCCGAACTTCCCAGCTTTATTAAAAAAAGATCAGAAATTAAATATAAAAAAACAAGTTTTTCAACTGCAACAGCAGCAACATCAAAACTTTAAACGAACAGAAAATATTACATATATGATTGGGTTCACCCCCTAGTCAATACCTCACTCTTTAAGCCAGAGATTTTTTTGTACTTTCATAAGAGCTATTTATTTTAATTAACGGCCTTTGTGATTAAGCGGTCATTTTTAAAGAATTGGAGCAAAATTTGAACTTTCGCTTAAAGAGCAAGGTATTGACTAGGGGGCGAACCCCCTAATATACGTATTAAAAATATATTAATATAGAAGTTCGTTACGTAAGTTAATTCGTAAGTTACGTATATTTATTACTAATAAAAACGTTCGTAAATAAAATGAAACAAGTTTCGACAAAGCCATTTAACCAAATAAAAGTAAATTAATATGAAAATTTTGTTTTAATTATTCATGTACTGTGAACCAAGATCAAAACCTGCATTTATTCAAAAACGTTCAAAAATTAAATAAAAAAACAAGTTTTTATAACTGAAAGCAAGGAGCGACATTAAAACTTAAAACGAACAGAAATTATTCCGTATATGAAAGGGGCTGTCGCCACCACACCACCTCGCTCTTTACCCAAATGAATTACTTACTCACACCTATATTTTTTTTAAACAAAAAAAAAACTTTCGCTAAAAGATGCAGGCTGTGAGGAGGTGACAACCCTTCTCATATACGGAATAATTTCTGTTCGTTTTAAGTTTTAATGTCGCTCCTTACTTTCAGTTATAAAAACTTGTTTTTTTTTATCTAATTAAAGGAAGAGATTACTTTTCGATCTCTAAACTGGTTTGAGTTAATTGAAGGCACAGTTAACCTTACCTATTCTTTTTCTTTCCTTTTGTACTTTATCGAAAGCTGTACTCGAGCCAGCTTTCGAGATATTTAAATTCATTGAATTGCTCAATTCAAGGAATTCTACATATTAGTTCAGGCGGGAGCCTCATTTTACCAAAGACTTTTTGCTTTACCAAAGACTTTGCTCTGCTTTATCGGTCCCTTTGTTAAGGAACTCTTGGATAACCTCGCTTTGTACTTTCAAGAAGTACTATGTCATTAATGAAGTCTAGGTCAGACAAGTTTGTTTCCGATACGTCAAAGTCAGTCACTTTTCTCAAAGCATAATGCGTCAAAACAACAAACAAGAACGTTGATAAAACGCATCCATGCCACACTCCTGACATTATTTGAAAATGTCTAGTGGTCCCGTTCTTAATCGATCTCGGTCTTAAAACTCAATGTTTTCATAAATGAACATGATTAGGCTTTCTATTTTCTTAGAAATCATAGGCAGCGCACTAGCGCTGCCTAAGTAAAGAACGATGTGGGCACAATGTATTTTTTTTTTCTTCTCCATACCCGGGCACTTAGTATCGAAGGAGTTGTCGTAAAAACTTCGAAAAGGGCTCATTCGATTGCAAATTGGAGTCGCTAGTGCCCTTTTTAATAGTCGAAAGTGATTGGAAGGCATCTAGCCCCCCCACGCCCATCATTCCCCCGAACACATCCAATGAAAATTTTGAGATAGCCATTTTGTTCAGCGTAGTTGATTTCCAGATAGAAAACATGTTTTTGAGGTAGACACTCCTCCACAACCCTCTGGGCAAGGGTTTTAAGTTATACCCTGAGGGCATATAAGAACGATGTTGGCACAATGTATCATTTATTATTTTTTTCCTTTAGAGCAGGGCTCTGTATATGGAAGGGGTCGTCGTAGAAAATTCAAAAGGGGCTCATTCGATTGGAAATTGAGAGTTCTAGAGCCTTTTTTAATAGTCGAAAATGATTGAAGGGAAACTAGCCCCCCCCTCACGTCCATCCTTCCCCCAAACACATCCAATCAAAATTTTGATATAGCCATTTTGTTCAGCGTAGTTGATTTCCTGATAGAAAATATGCTTTTGAGGAACACTCCCCCACAACCCTCGGGGCAAGGGTTTTAAGTTATGCCCTAGGGGCATATAAGGTTTTTATAGAAGGCGTTGTAGTAGAAACTTCAAAGCATGCTCATTCGATTGGAAATTCAAAGGACTAGTGAATTTTTTAATAGTCGAAAGCAATTGGAGGGCAACTAGCCCCCCCACGCCCATAATTCCCCCAAACACATCCAATCAAAATTTTGAGATAGCCCTTTTGTTCAGCGTAGCTTATTTCCATATAGAAAATATATTTTTGAGGAAGAAACTCCCCCACAACCCTCAGGTCAATGGTTTTAAGTTATGCCCTAGGGGCATATAAGGTCTTTTATAGAAGATGTTGTCATAGAAACTTCAAAAAAAGCTCATTCGATTGGAAATTTTAAGGGCTAGTGCCCTTTTTAATTGTCGTAAGTGATAAGAGGGCAACTACCCCCCCCCTCCCGCCCATCATTCCCCCGAACACATCTAATCAAAATTTTTAGATAGCCATTTTGTTCAGCGTAGTTGATTTCCAAATAGAAAATATGTTTTTGAGGAAGACACTCCCCCACAGCCCTCAGGGCAAGGGTTTTAAGTTATGCCCTGCGAGCATATAAGGTTTTAAAGAAAGCGTTGTCGCAGAAACTTCAAAAAAAGCTCATTCGATTGGAAATTTAAAGGGCTAGTGCCTTTTTTAATAGTCGAAAGTGATTGGAGGGCAACTAGCGACCCCCTCCCCACGCCAAGCATTCCCCCAAACACATCCAATAAAAATTTTGAAATAGCCATTATTTTCAGCGTAGTTGATTTCCAGATAGAAAATACATTTTTGAGGGGGACACTCCCCCACAACCCTCAGAGCAAGGATGATAAGTTATGCCCTGGGAGCATATAAGGTTCTTATTGAAATCTTTTTTGTAGAAACTTGAAAAAGGGCTCATTCGATTTGAAATTTAAAGAGCTAGCACCTTTTTAATAGTCGAAAGTGATTTGAGGGCAACTAACCCCCCTCTCACGCCCACCTTTTCCCCAAACACATCCTATCAAAATTTTTAGATAGCCATTTATTCAACGTAGTTGAAAGTTTTGGAAACTAGATCTTTAAGGAATACAACCCCTCCCCACACAGCCCTCAGGGCAAGGGTTGTAAGTTTTGCCCTTGGGGCATATAAAGTTTTTATCGAAAGCGTTGTCGTAGAATCTTCAAAAGGGCTCATTCAATTGGAAATTGAAAGGGCTAGCCTTTTCTAATAATTGAAAGTGATTGGATAGCAACTAACGCCCCTCTCATACCCACCATTTTCCTAAACACATCCAATCAAAATTTTGAGATATCTATTTGTTCAACGTAGTTGAAAGTTCTGATAATTAGGTCCTTTAGGATGATAACCCCCTCAGAGCCCTCAGTGCAAGGGTTGTATGTTATGCCCTGGGGGCATATAAAGTTTTTATTGAAAGCGTTGTCGTAGAAACTTCAAAAGGGCTCATTCAATTGGAAATTGAAAGGGCTAGCGCCTTTTTTAATAGTTGAAAGTGATTGGATAGTGACTTACGCCCCTCTCACGCCCCCCATTTTCCAAAACACATCCAATCAAAATTTTACTTAGTTGAACGTTTTGGAAATTAGGTCTTTTAGGATTATAATCCTCCTAAGAGCCCTCAGTGCAAGGGTTGTAAGTTATTCCCTGGGGCCATATAAGGTTTATATAGAAATTTGTTGTATAAATCTTAGGCAGCTCGATCGCGCTGCCTAAGTAAAGAACGGGGACACTCAAGAACGAGACAAGCAACGGGGACTAAGTAAAGAGGAGGACACACCTTCACAACCCGCAGGGTAAGGGTTTTAAGTAATGCCTTGGGAGCATATAAGAACGATGTTGACACAATGTGTTATCTTTTAATTTTAACCTTTAAAGCAGGGCACTTCGTATCGAAGAAGTTGTCGTAGAAATTTCGAAAACGGTTCATTCGATTGGAGTGGCTTATGCCCTTTTTAATAGCCGAAAGTGATTGGAAGGCAACTAACACCCCTTCCACGCCCACCATTTCCCAAAACACATCCAATCAAAATTTTGAGATAGCCATTTTGTTCAGCGTAGTTGATTTCCCGATAGAAATTATGTTTTTGAGGACAGTCTGCCACAGCCCTTAGGGCAAGGTTTGTAAGGTATGCTCTGGAGGTATATACGGTTTTTTATACAAGGCGTTGTCGTAGAAACTTCAAAAAAGGCTCATTCGATTGGAAATTCAAAGGGCTGGTGCCCTTTTTAATAGTCAAAAGTGATTAGAGGTCAACTAACCCGCCGCTCACGCCCACCTTCTACCCAAACACATCTGATCAAAACTTTGAGATAGCCATTTTGTTCAGCGTATTTTAAAGTTCTAGAAATTATGTCTTCGAGGATGACAATCCCCCCCCCCCCAGCCCTCAGGGCAAGGGTTGTAAATTAAGCCCAGGGGGCATATAAGGTTTTAAATAACACGTTGTCGTAGAAGCTTCAAAAAGGGCTCATTCGATTGGAAATTGAAATGGCTAGTGCCCTTTATAATAGTCGAAAGTGATTGGAAAGCAACTAACCCCCCTTCCACGCCTACTATTTCCCCAAAAAGATCCAATAAAGATTTTGAGATAGCCATTTTGCTCCACTCAGTTCAAAGTTCAAAAAATTATACCTTTGAGCAGGACACACCCCCCACAGTCTTCACTGCAAGGGCTATAAGTTATGCCCTGGGGGCATATAAGGTTTTTAATGAAATATTTGTCGTAGAAACTTGAAAAAGGGCTCAATCAATTGGAAATTCAAAGGGATGGTGCCCTTTTAATAGTCGAAAGTAATTTGAGGGCAACTAACCCCCCTCTTACGCCCATCTTTTCTCCAATTACATCCATTCAATATTTTAGATAGCCATTTTATTCAACGTAAATAAAAGTTTTGGAAATTATGTTTTTATGGATGACAACCCCTCCCCCCCCCCATGGCCATCAGGGCAAGGGTTGTAAGTTATGTCCTGGGGGCATATAAGGTTTTTATTGAAAGCGTTGTCGTAGAAACTTCAAAAGGGCTCATTCAATTGGAAATTGAAAGCGCTAGTGCCTTTTTTAATAGTTGAAAGTGATTGGAGAGCGACTAACGCCCCTCTCACGCCCACCATTTTCCCAAACACATCCAATCAAAGTTCTGAGATATCCATTTTGTTCAACGTAGTTGAAAGTTCTGGAAATTAGGTCTTTTAGGATGATAACCCCCCCCCAGAGCCCTGAGGGCAAGATGGTAAATTGTGCCGTGGGGGCATATAAAGTTTATATAGAAAGTTGTTATAGAAATTTCAAAAAGGGCTCATTTGATTGGAAATCGAAATTGCCCCTTTTTAATAATCGAAAGTGAGTGAAGAGTAATTAACCCCCCCTCTTACGCCCACCATTTCCCCAAAAACATTCATTCAAAGTTTAGAGATAGCCATTTTGTTCAACGCAGTTGAAAGTTCTGGAAATTATGTATTTAAGGATTACAAACCCCCCAGAACCCCAAGGGCAAAGGTTGTAAGTTCTGCCCTGGGGGCATATAAGGTTTTTATAGATAGAGTTGTCGTAAAACTTCAAAAGTGGCTGATTCAATTCGAAATTGAGAGGGCTAGGGCCCTTTGTAATAGTCTAAAATGATGGAGGGTAACTAATTCCCCTCTCACGCCCATCATTCCTCCAAACACATCCAATCAAAATTTACAGATAGCGATTTTGTTCAACGTAGTAGAAAGTTCTGGAAATTAGGTCTTTGAGAATGAACCCCCCTCCCCCGCCCCCCCCACCACTCAGGGTAAGGGTTGTGAGTTATGCTCTGGGGGCATATAAGATTTTTATTGAAAGTTTTTTCGTAGAAACTTCAAAAGGGTTCATTTGATTGGAAATTGAAATAGCTAAAGCCATTTTTAATAGTTGAAAGTGATTGGAGAGTGACTACCGCCCCTCTCACGCTTACCATTTCCCCAAACACATCCAATCAAAATTTTGAGATATCCATTTTGTTTAACGTAGTTGAAAGTTCTGGAAATTTTGTCTTAGAGGATGACAACCACCCTAAGAAACCTTAAGGTAAGGGTTCTAATTTATGCCCTGGGGGCATATAATGTGTTTATAGAAAGCGTTTTCGTTTCCAAAAGGGCTCATTCGATTGGAAATCAAAAGACCTAGTGCCCTTTTTAATAGTCGAAAGTGATTGGAAGGCTTGACATTTTTATAGTAAAGATCGATATGGGTAAAATGCATTATATTTTTTTTTTTTTTTTGTTTAGACCAGGGCACTTCGTATCGAAGGAGTTGTCGTAGGAACTTCGAAAAGGGCTTATTCAATTGAAAATACAAAGGGCTGATGCCCTTTTTAATAGTCGAAAGTGATTGGAGGGCAACTAATCCCCCTTCCATTCCCACCCTCCCAAGCTCACCCTCCCATTTGCCCATTATATTTTAAAATTAAATGTTGCCTTAAGATTAAATTAATATGCACTGTGATAATGCTAATTCCCAATACGGCATCTCAGCAGTATCCCAAGAACGACTGAGGATATTATGTTCAAACTTTCGGGGCTACTTCTGCTCTTAAAATTTCCAAATCAAAATAGCGTAAGTGTAACCAAGCTATCAAAGAAAGTAGACAGATTTTTTTGCGAATGCTATCAAGTTTTCCATTTCAGGTCGACTAGAGGAGGTATGAAACTAAATTAAACATTACTATTTGTGTCCAGATTTTTAAAAGGGTGTATGTTTTTAAAAATGCTGAAAATTTTTCTCCAGCATACAAATAGCAGGCCAAACTGTAAAGTCTTAAAAAAAGAAAAGATTTAAAGTATTATTTTCTTTTTCCCTGAAAAGACTATGTCAATATGAAACAAACAAAATTTAATGAAAAAAACTGTTCCAACAAAACAAGTTTTTCAAAGAAAAGTAAAGAGTTCAATTAAATCAAAAATGAGCGAAAATAAAATCAAATAATCTACCAATCCTGAAACTACCACAAATCATTATCAATTAATAAATGAAACCAAAAATAAACAGAGATTACAACAATTAAACAAGTCAAACTGAAAATAAGGATAAATTAACATAAGGTGGGCGCAAAACCTCTATGCCTTCCCAATGCCAAAACAAAATTTGCACTTTACTGAAAAAATTTAAATAAATGTTCACTGTCAGTTTAATATACATATACTGAAATTTAGTAATCAAAATGTTAATATTATTTGATTTATTAAAGTTATAAAAAGTCTTAGAAGTGGGTAAGGTTATTAACTTGAAACTTTCAAGGTCACTACTACTGCTACTGTATTTGCAACTGCGACTACTGGCGACTACGTTGCTACTACGACTAAAATTACTTGCGACGGCGACCACATGCAAGTTTGACTACTTGTGACTAGGAATTCAGCTACTTGCGATTGTGATTACATGTGACTGCAACCATTTGCGAGTCTGACTGCAGCTACTTGCAACTGTGACTACTTTTACTTGCGACCACTTTCAGGAAATGTTGAGATGGATTGAACAATATCAAAACACACTATGTTAAGGCAGGTTGTCAAAAAGGCGCATCTTAATGTCTAAGGAACGGCAGAGGGTTGACTGCGACAACTGGCGACAGTGACTACTCACTACTATAACTACTTGTGACTGTGACTACTTAAAACTACGGATACTTGTCACTACAACCAATTATGATTTTGAATTCAAATGCGGCTCGATTACCACTCTGGCTACTTATGACTCTGACTACTTGTAAATGTAACTGCAATTGTGACAACTTGCGACTGTCAAGGCAAAAACTCGTGACTGCAACTTCTAACACTAGCGACTGTGATTTCTACTACTAGTACTACTACTACCAACACAATTATGAGTGTGACTGCACTTACTTCTCTAACTTCTACTATTACAACTAGAGGTATTGAATTAAATCAGAAGAGTTTAACTTCATCCTGCCTGTCAAAATGGCCTATTGATTTTCAGGTTGTCGAAAGGTACTGTATGCAATTTTCCACGGAGGTCTAAGGTTATTCAGTTGGAAATTTCTGGAGATGTTAAGGGGGGGGGGGGGAGACTAAATCGAAAGACACTAGTAGCATCCAGGTTGTCAAAAAGTGTATCTGGGTATATCTATATTGGAGCAGCTACGAACGTTAAGTTAAAATTTTCATGGAATGCTAAGGGGATATTAAAAAAAAATTAAAATAAATAAAAGACACTATAATGATTCATTTTGTCAAGAACGCATATCTTCAATATTTTGAAAACTGCTAGGGAAGGGTATCAAACAGTTCGTGGTAACGAACTGTAAGTAAGGAGCGACCCGGCTCAATGGTAACCGAAACTGTAGAAAACGGAATTTTGATACCAATACATACATCAAAAGAATCAGATTTTAATGCTGATATCAAATATATATGTTTCATCAAGTTTAGTCCTACCTATTAAAAGTTACGTGCCTGAGAAAATTTGGCCGATTTTCGAAAAAAGGAAGAAAGACCCCCTAAAAGTTATAGAACCCTTATGAAAATCAGAACATCATATTCAGCGTATCAGAGAACCCTACTGTGGAGGTTTCAAGCTCCTATCTACAAAAATGTGGAATTTTGCATTTTTTGCCAGAAGAAAGATCACGGATGCGTGTTTATTTGTTTGTTTGTTTGTTTGTTTTTTTTTGTTTTTTTTCCCTGGGGTGATCGTATCGACCCAATGGTCCTAGAATATCGTGGGAGGGCTCATTCGAACGGAAATTAAAAGTCCTAGTGCCCTTTTTAAGTGACCAAAAAAAATGGAGGGCAACTAGGCCCTCTCCCACGCTAATTTTTTTCCCAAAGTCACCCAATCAATTTTTAAGATAGCCATTTTGTTCAGCATGGTCGAAAATATGATAACTATGTCTTTTAGGATGACTTAATCCCCCAAAGTCCCCGGGGAAGGGCTGAAAGTTATGAACTTTACCCAATGTTAACATATAGTATTGGTTATTGGCAAGTATACAGACGTATTCAGAGGGAATTTTTTGCGGCAGTGGGGGGAGTGGGTCGGGGGTTATGTGGGAGGATCTTACCATGGAGGAAGTTTTCATGGGAGAAGGGACATTGCTATGAAGGGGTTGCCGGATTTCCCAGCATTATTTTAAAAAAGATCAGAAATTATATATAAAAAAAAACAAGTTTTGTAACTGAAAGTAAGGAGCAACATCAAAACTTAAAACGACAGAAAACATTACGTATATGATTGGGTTCATACCCTAGTCAATACCTCGCTTTTTAAGCCAAAGATTAATTAGTACTTTCATAATAGCTATATATTCTAACTAACGGCATTTGTGATTAAGGGGTCATTTTTAAAGAATTGGAACAAAATTCGAACTTTAGCTTAAAGAGCAAGGTATTGACTAGGGGGCGAACCCTCTAATATACGTATTAAAAATATAAGAATATAGAGGTTCGTTACGTAACTTAATTCTTAAGTTACGTATATTTATTACTAATAAAAACGTTCGTAATTAAAATTAAACAGGTTTCGAGAAAGGCATTTAACCAAATAAAAGTAAAATTAATATTCAATTTTTTTTAATTATTCATGTACGGTGAGCCTAAATCAAAACCTGCATTAATTCAAAAACGTTCAAAAATTAAATAAAAAAACAAGTTTTTTTTAACTGAAAGCATAGAACGACGTTAAAACTTAAAACGAACAGAAATTATTCCGTATATGAAAGGGGCTGTCCCCTCCTCATTGCCTCGCTCTTTACGCTAAAGTTTGACTTTCTCACAACTCTATTTTTTTTTAAACAATGTAAAACTTTAGCGTAAGGAGCGAGGCGTTAAGGAGGGGACATCCCCTTTCATTTACGGAATAATTTCTGTTCGTTTTAAGTTTTAACGTCGTTCCTTACTTTCAGTTAAAAAAATTTGTTTTTTTTAAATTTAATTTTCAAGTTAAAACATTGAGAGAATGTTGAGGTGAATCTTGAAACTAGGTATTACGTGCTTCCCAGTCGTCAATGGGCGTAGCGTTAATATTGGAGGAAGGGTTGATATTACTCAGTTGAAACTTAAAAGGAATTTCGATAGGAATGTTGAACTAAACCAAAAGACAACACATGATTCCTGGTTTTCAAAATGGCATGTCTGCAATAACCCAGGAATACTGAAATCCATGAAGTTGAAACTTCAAAAGAATATTAAGGGAGATATTGAACCTAATCAAAATAAAACTATGTATACCTTTGTCAAAAAGACGCACCTACGAAAATTTGGAATCATTTAATGGTACATATTTAAAAATTTGAGGGGATGTTGAGCTAAATCAAACGATTTTATGCCCATCCAGGTTGTTAAAATGATGTATGCAGTATCTTACGAAAAGTTCAACATGTTAGAATGAAAATTTCAAAGAATGTTGACGGGAAAATTGAACTCTATGAAAAGACACTCTATACATCCTGGTTTTGAAATGGGTGAATCCACAATATCTCAGGAACGGCTAATACCATTTATTTGAAATTTCGAGGGACGCTGAGGAGTATAATGAAATAAATCAATAAGACGCTAAATACAGCAAACAATTAGAATCGGGTACTTTAATTTTTAAGCCGAAATTGTGAAAATTTGACAAAAAATACATTATATAAACCAACAATAAAATTTTGGCAATAGAAAGCGAACAGAAATTATGTTAAAAAAGGCTTTCCGAAAAATTTGTTTTTCAAAGAAAAGTAAAGAGATAAGAACCATCATAAATGACGTTCTATTATAATTCCAATTCCAAACAACCAGAAATTACTATAAAAGAAAAAATGTAAACTGAAATGAGAAGAAAATAAAATAAATATTCATAGCATACATAAAGATAAAAGATACTGATTTAGATGAATAATAAATCTTGAAACGAGTAAGAATTAAATTGAACATTCAAGAAAAATTTAAAATGAACAGAAACTACTAAAAAAGATGTTAACTCCTGCCCCCCCTCTGTTAATAGTAAATCTTTAGGGCCTATAGGGTGATTTGCACTTTATGAAAACAAAATGCATTATTATCTTTTTTTTGTAAATTTTTACCATTGAAAAATAATTACGGTGAAGTAAGATGTTGGATTACTTTTATTTCCAAGAATCAACTTTATTATATATTAAATATTCACTTTATTATTTTTTTTTTAGTTCTTTCCAGCCATTCTGTATAGTAATTCTGTATAGTAATCTGTATAGTAATAGTATAGTAATTTATTTTTTTTCAATCGAGTTTCGAAAAATTAAAGCACACTGCTCAAAATGCACTTAATCCTCAATAAAATCCATATTGTGCTATAGACTTTAGTGAATGACGCTATCAGAGCTTTAGCATTAAGAGGAAAGGGGCAGTATCCAAACTCCCAGTTTTAGGAATTTTTGTTTGTTTCAAGTTGAACTTGATTATTCAATTCAATTTTTACTCGTTTCAGTATATTTTTGTTTTATCTGTTATCTTTATGTTTAATATGATTATTTATTTTAATTTTTGCTCTTTTTGGGTTTCATTTATTCTTTGATAGTAATTTCTGGTCGTTTTGAGTTTGAATTATCATATGATTGCTGGTCTTAAATTGTTATATTTCTGGTGGTGCGAAGTTTAATATGGCTCTTTGTTTTTCTTTGAAAAACTTTTTTTGGAAAGTTTTTTTTTTAATTAATTTAAAACAAAGGAAACATATTGAGCCCATCTACAATAATGCTACCACAGAGAAAACTACAGCATGTGGCCAATCAAAAAAAGAGAAGATACAATGCTTTATTTATGAGCTAAAGCGTGTTTCAATTCCATTGCTATATTTATTTGACATCAATCGTCAAACATTCTGTGCCAGTCACATTATTTCTTGAGCATATGTCAGAATGGGAGGCCAAGTAGCCACACCGTTTTTGTAGCTCTTATTGTATTCACCAGATTTTGCTATGTCAATTTGTTGCGCCAGTAAGAAGAATGTCAAACCTGATCGGCCTGTTGCATGAAATTAAATAAAAAAAAGTTTTTTTTTAACTGAAAGTAAGGAGCGACATTAAAACTTAAAACGAACAGAATTTATTCCGTATATGAAAGGGGCTATCCCCTTCTCAACGCCTCGCTCTTTACGCTAAATTTTTTTATTGTTTTAAAAAACAGAACTGTGAGAAAGAATCAAACTTCAGCGTAAAGAGCAAGGCGTTGAGGAGGGGACAGCCCCTTTCATATACGGAATAATTTCTATTCGTTTTAAGTTTTAATGTTGCTCCTTACTTTTAGTTTAAAAAAACTTGTTTTTTATTTAATTTCTGAATGTTTTTAAATTAATGCAGCTTTGATTTTGGCTCACTGTATATGAATAATTAAACGAAATTTACATATTGATTTTACTTCTTTTTTGGGTGAATGGCTTTCTCGGAAATTGTTTAATTTTATTTACGAACGTCTTTCTTAGTAATAAATATATTTAACTTACGAATTAACTTACGTAACGAACTTCTATATTCGTATATTTCTATTACATTTATTAGGTAGGTTCTTCCTCAAGTCAATACCTAGCTCTTTACATTATAGTTCAAATTTTGTTCCGATTCTTTAAAAATCGCCCCTTAATCACAAAGGCTATTATGAATAAATAGCTCTTATGAAAGTACAAAAAAAAAACTTTAGCGTAAAGAGCGAGGTATTGACTAGGGGGCGAACCCAATCATATGCGTAATGATTTATGTTCGTTTTAATTTTTGATGTTGCTCCTTACTTTCAGTTGAAACACTCGTTTTTTTTTTTCTGGTCGTTTTTTTAATAATTCTGGGAAATCCGGCGTCTTCTTCATAGCAATATCTCTTACCCCATGAAAACTTCATCCATGGAAAAATTCTCCCATGCAACCCCCGACCCTTTTTTTGTTGCCCTCCATTTGTTTTGGTCGCTTAAAAAGGGCACTAGAACTTTTAATTTCCGTTAGAATGAGCCCTCCCGCGATATTTTAGGATCACTGGGTCGATACGAACACCCCTGATGAAAAGAAAAAAAAACCCAAATAAACACGCGTCCGTGATCTTTTGTCTGGAAAAAAAATGAAAAATTCCACATTTTTGAAGATAGGAGCTTGAAACTTCTACAGTAGGGTTCTCTGATATGCTGAATCTGATGGTTTGATTTACATTAAAGTTCTATGACTTTTAGGGGGTGTTTTATCGTTTTTCGAAAATCAGCCAAATTTTCTCAGGCGCATAACTTTTGATAGGTAGGATTAAACTTGATGAAACTTATATATTTGAAATCCGCATAAAAATTTTATTCTTTTGATGCATCTATTGGTATCAAAATTCCGTTTTTTAGAGTTTCGGTTACTATTGAGACGGGTCGCTTCTTTTTACAGTTCCTTATCAAGAACTTTTTGATAATTTCTGTTTGTTTTAAGTTTAAATGTTGCTCTTTAGTTTCAGTTGAAATTCTTGTTTTTTTATTTAATTTCTGATCGTTTTTATGAATAATGCTGGGAAATCCGGCGCCCTCCTCATAGCAATGTTCCTTTCCCCATGAAAACTTCCTCCATGGAAAGATCCTCCCATGTAGCCCCTGACCCATCTCCCCCCCACTACCAGAAAAAATTCCCCCTAGAAAACGTCTGTATACTTCCCAATAACCAATGCTATATGTAAACATTGGGCAAAGTTCATAACTTGCAGCCCTTTCCTCGGAAACTGTGGGGGATCAAGTCATCCTCAAAGACATAGTTCTTATATTTTTCGACAGTGCTGAACAAAATGGCTATCGCAAAATTTTGATCGGGTGACTTTGGGAAAATAATGAGTTTGGGAGGGGGCCTAGTTGCCCTTCATTTTTTTGGTTACTTAAAAATGGCACTAGAACTTTTAATTTCCGTTGGAATGAGCCCTCCTGCGATATCCTAGGACCACTGGGTTGATACGATCATCCATGGGGAAAAGAAAAAAAAATAAATAAAAACGCATCCGTGATCTTTCTTCTGACAAAAAAAATATAAAATTCCACTTTGCTGATAGGAGCTTGAAACGTCTACAGTAGAGTTCCCTGATACGCTGAATCTGATGGTGTGATTTTCATTAAGGTTCTATGAACTTTAGGGGGTGTTTCCCTCTTTTTTTGAAAATAAGGCAAATTTCCTCAGTTCCGTTTTTCAAAATATCAAAATTCATATCAAAGTTCCGTTTTTTAGAGTTTCGGTAATATTGAGAAGCCGAACAAAAAGTTCTTAGTCACTATTTAAAAATATCCATGTTTATCTGTGACCTGCCTACATGGGCTCAGTACTTTTAGACACTTTATGCATGGAAGTATCACTTTATTTAAAATGAATATCTGACCTCAGTTCCAGGAATATGCAGTCCAAAAGAGGCAGATTGAGCTCGAATTTAACTTTAGTTTAATCAAAGGGGCAAAGTTTGGAATTTATAAGCACTAAGAAGCTAGAAGCTATTTAATGTCGATATTTTGCACACAGTGAAAGACTGGGACTAAAATAACAAACTTTGCTAAATGCAAAATTTACATGTTCGATTTTCAAGAATTTCGGTTTTTTATCTTTGGTGTTAGAAAAAAATAAATCGAGCAACCGAACTGCTTCTTGGTCAAGAAAAGTAAGCTTTTGCTGAAAGATTTTAAAAAACCGAGAAGAGAAAATCCTCCAGCTCGTCTATGAAAAAAAAAGAAAAGAAAAACAATATCAAGACACAGACAACACTAAGATGTAGTTATTGTAAAAACGAAGCAAAATATTACTTTCTTGTTATATTTCCTGTGCTTTTGCTTCGCGCTGCCAAATAATGAATTATGGTAAACTGGCATTAAGGAAAATTGTTTAAAATGTAAAAATAATTAAATAAGTTTAAATTAACGAAATTAAAATTAGACTAAAATTCAATTAAAATTTTGAAACAAAAATTAGATTCAAATAAAATTAAAATCTAACATAAAATACAATTAAATTAAACTTAGGTTAGAAACTCTTTTTTTTATTAGCCTAAGTTCAACATACAATCCTTGTCCTACATATCTTACGATTAAAAAAAAATGAAATAGCTTAAAACAAAAGAATTTGCCAATATTCAGAAAATTTAATGTTGAAAATAAATACGCATTATTTGATTGGAATCCGAACCTTAATAAACCAAAAGTGAAACTGGAATTTCGCTTGTTCTTTCGGGCAACGCTGCATTATCAGTATTACCAGCAGTCTTACTTCTCATGAAACCTATGTTTAAAGTACTACGGAAATATAAACAAATAAATTTTTTGCCGCTTCAACACATCTTAGGTCTATTCATACCTGAAAATCCATATTTTAAAAATATTTTTATTTTGTTTATTTCTAAATTAATCAAAAAAGCCTTTTGTACAAAATAAGTTTTTCAAAAAAAAAAAAAATGTAAAGAACTCCATTAAACCAAAAAAAGAATCAAATAGTTAAGCAAGCATACAACTACCACAAATCAGTATAAGTAAATAAATGAAACCCAAAACAAACAGAAATTAAAATAAGTCAAACTCAAAACGAGCAGAAATTAATCTGATTAGGGTTCTAAACCCTATGCTTTCTAAAATCCAGAATATAATTTTTACTTTACTAAAAACAATTTAAATGAATGTACTGAAATAAATGTGCATTGTCAATTTAATATGCATATGCTGATATTTGTTCCTTAAAATCTTAATTAAATTTTAATTTCTGAAAGTTATAAAAGTGAAAACATTTAAAAGAATTTTTTTTGAATTTTTTTTTTTACTTTTTTTGAAAAACTTATTTTTGTCTAAAAATTTTTTGATTAATTTCTATTCGTTTTATATTGACATAGTCTTTTTCAAGGAGAATGACTGAGCCTCTTCTGAAGTTAAACAACCACCTCTCCCACAAAAATTTGAAAGGGCAATAGCCCTTTCAGTTTCCAATCGAATGAGCCCTTTTTGAAATTTTTACGACAACGCTTTCTATAAAAACATTATATGCCCTAAGCGCATAACTTACAACCTTAGCCTTGAGGGCTGTGGGGGGTGTCATTCTCAAAGACCTAATTTCCGGAACTTGCAACTACGTTGAACAAAATGGCTATCTCAAAATTTTGATTGGATGTGTTTGTGAAAATTGTGGGCGCGGAAGGGATGTTAGTTGCCTTCCAATCACTTTCGACTATTAAAAAGGGCACTAGCCCTTTCAATTTCCAATCGAATGAGCCCTTTTAGAAGTTTCTACAACATGGTTTACTATAAAAACCTTTTATGCCCCCAGGGCATAATGTACAACCCTTGCCCTTAGGGCTTTGGGGGGGGGGGGTTGTCATCATTAAAGACATAATTTACAGAACTTCCAACTACGTTGAAAAAAATGGATATCTCAAAATTTTGATTGTATGTGTTTGGGAAAATGGTGAGCGTGAGAGGGGGTTAGTTGCCCTCCAATCATTTTCAACTATTAAAAAGGGCACTAGCCCTTTCAATTTCCAATTAAAAGAGCCCTTTTTGAAGTTTCTTCGACAACGCTTTCTATAAAACCTTATATGCCCCAAGGGCATAACTTACAACCCTTGCCCTGAGGGTTCTATGGGGGTTATCATCATGAAAGACCTAATTTCCAGAATTTTCAACTACGTTGAGCAAAATGGATATCTAAGATTTTTTATTGGACGTGTTTTGGGAAATGGTGGGCGTGAGAGGTGGTTAGTTGTCCTTTAATTGCTTTCGACTATTAAAAAGGGTACTAGCCATTTCAATTTCCAATCGAATGAGCCTTTTTTGAAGTTTCTATGACAACGCTTTCTATGAAAACCTTATATGCCCCAGGGCATAATTTACAACCCTTGTCCTGAGGGCTGTGGGGGGGGGGGGGGGGGTATATCCTCAAAGACATAATTTCCAGAAATTTCTAGTACGTTGAGCAAAATGGCTATGTCAAAATTATGATTGGATGTATTTTTGGAAAAGGTGGACGTGAGAGGGGGGTTAGTTGCCCTCCAATCACTTTCGACTATTAAAAAGGGCACTAGCCCTTTGAATATCCAATCGAATGAGCCTTTTTTCAAGTTTATACGAAACAGTTTTCAATAAAAACATTATATGCCCCCAGGGCATAGCTTATAACCTTAGCTCTAGGGGAACTGTCATCCTCAAAGACCTAATTTCCAGAACTTTCAACTACGTTGAACAAAATGGCAATCTGAAAATTTTGATTGGGTGTGTTTGGGGAAATGGTGGGCGTGAGAGGGGGTTTAGTTACCCTCCAATCTTTTTCGACTATAAAAAGGGGCACTAGCTTTCTCAATTTCTAATTGAATGAGCCCCTTCTGAATTTTCTACGACAACGCTATCTATAAGAACCTTATATGCCCCCAGGGGCTAACTTACAACCTTCGCCTTGGGAGTTTTGGGGGGTTTGTCATCCTCAAATACATAATTTACATAACTTTCAACTACTTTGAACAAAATGACTATCTCTTAACTTTAATTGAATGTTTTTGGGAAAATAGTTGGTTTGAGAGGGGGGTTAGTTGCTCTCCATTTACTTTCGACCATTAAAAAGGGCACTAGCCCTTTCAATTTCCAACCAAATGAGCCCTTTTTGAAGTTTCTACGACAAAGCTTTCAATAAAAACCTTATATACCCCCAGGGCATAACTGAGAACCCTTGCCCTGAGGGCTCTAAGGGGGTTATTATCCTCAAAGACTTAATTACCAGAACTTTCAGTAGAGTAAGAGGTTCCATTTCTGAGCCTTTATGTTCCATCCTGTGTTATTTGCCCACTTTACGTTCCCTGGCACCTTCCCATGGCAGATTACCAGACTGATTATTGCTACTGCTGTCAAATGAATATGGAATTATACAAAACCTAACAGACAAGTTTCAAGGCCAACCAGACATGTTTCTGGACCAAGCAGACAAGTTTCTGGGTCTACTATAGGTTTCTGGACCTTTACATTCCATTGCACCTTTCCAGAGCATGTACCTATGGATTTGGGGCCTTTACGTTCCTTGCTGCTATAGCAAGGCTGGTTTGGTGGGTATAATCTGGTTTGGTGGGTGTATTCTGGTTTGGTGGGTATAGTCAGGTTTAGTTTTTCAAAGAGAGTGAGTATTTGACATTTTTGCAAAAAGGGATTCGCAAATTGGACACTATGAAGAATATTAATTAATGTTTTGAATAATAGGAGTGTGAATGATTCTAATTAGTGATTGGATTGTATGAAGGTGGAGAAAAAAAAGGATTAAACTGATTAACAGTTAAGGTAACCCCGAAGGGGTTGTTAACTCAGGTAATTTGTTATAAATTTGAAACAACATCAGTCTATGAAAATGGCTAACGGCGATAGAATGACATTGTGAGTTGACCTAGCTTTACCTCTCCGATGTGTCAATTTTGGAGGTAAAAAAAAAAAGACACATAATCGAAAATAAAAGGGATCGGCCTCAAGGGCTCGGCTCCGCGGCCATGCGTTCCCCCATTTCTGCGGGCAGGGGAGGGGGGGGAGGATCAATTTTGGAGGGAAAACCAAAAATACTCAGAATAAAAAATAAATGGGATCTGCCTCAAGGGCAAGGCTCAGAGGCCATTCGTTCCCCAATATCTGAGGGCAGGGGAGGGGGGAGGGTCAATTTTGGAGGGAAAACCAAAAATGCTCAGAATCAAAAATAAATGGGATCTGCCTCAAGGACAAGGCTCAGAGGCCCTTCGTTCCACAATTTCTGAGGGCAGGGGAGGGGGGGGGGGAGGGTCAATTTTAGTGGGAAAACAAAAAATGCTCAGAATCGAAAATAAATGGGATCTGCCTCAAGGTTAACACTCAGAGGCCCCTCCGTCTCCCAGTTCTGCGGGCTGGGGCGTGGTTGAGAAAATTTTGGAGGGCAAACCATAAATCCTCAATCACGAAAATAAAAGAGATATGACTCAAGGGGACGGTTCAGAAGCCCCTCCTTCCTCCATTTCTGAGGGCAGGGGAGAGGGGGAGTCAATTTTGGAGAGAAAACCAAAATACTTAGAATCGAAAAATAAACGAGATCTGCCTCAAGGGGAAGGCTCAGAGGCCCTTCGTTCCCAGATTTCTGATGGCAGGGGAGGGGGAGTCAATTTAAGAGAGAAAACCAAAAATACTCAGAATCGAAAATAAACGGGATCAGTCTCATGGGCAAGGCTCAGAGGTCCTTCGTTCCTCCATTTCTGAGGGGCAGGAGAGGGAGGGGGTCAATTTTGGAGGGAAAACAAAAAATACTCAGAATCGAAAATAAACGGGGATCTGACTCAAGGGGAAGGCTCTGAGGCCCTTCGTTCCCCCATTTCTGAGGGCAGGGGAGGGGGGGGGTTAATTTTGGAGGTAAAACCAAAAATACTCAGAATCGAAAATAAACGGGATCTACCTCAAGGGGAAGGCCTGGGCTGATGTTTGCAAGTCGAAGAATTTGTCTTTGTTGGTTTGAATGTCTAAAGTGCCTGTCTTTCTCTGTTTACATGTCTGATTCTTTTTGTTTGCATGTCCGGGTTGGTGTTTGCAAGTCCAAGTTGGGTTTTCAGACCTACGTTTTTTTTTAGATTTTCATGCGTGTTTGGTTCCCTTGATTTATTATTTGACAAGTTAACTTTATTATTTTGTGATTTGACGTGCCTGAAATCATGAATTAGAATATTTAATTAGCTGTTTGGGTTTTCAGACCTATTTTTTTACATTTTCGTGGGTGTTAGGTTCCTGGGATTTATTATTTGAGAAGTTAGCTTTAGTATTTCATAGTTTGACTTGCCTGAAATCATGAATTAGAATATTTAATTGGCTGTTTGGGGATGTTCAGACCTAGGTTTTTTAAATTTTCGAGTGTGTTTGACTCCTGGGGGTTTATTATTTGAGAAGTTAACTTTAGTATTTTGTGGTTTTACGTGCCTGAAATCATGAATTAGAATAGTTAATTAGCTGTTTGGGTTTTCAGACCTAGTTTTTTAGATTTCCGTGGGCGTTAGGTTCCTGGGATTTATTATTTGAGAAGTTAACTTTAGTATTTCGTATTTGACGTGCCTGAAATCATGAATTAGAATATTTAATTGGCTATTAGGGGATTTTCAGACCTAGGTTTTTTAGGTTTTCGTTTGTGTTTGACTCCTGGAGTTTATTATTTGAGAAGTTAACTTTAGTATTTTGTGGTTTTACGTGCCCCAAATCATGAATTAGAATAGTTAATTAGCTGTTTGGGCTTTCAGACCTAGTTTTTTAGATTTTCGTGGGTGTTAGGTTCCTGGGATTTATTTTTTGAGAAGTTAACTTTAGTATTTCATGGTTTGACTTGGCTGAAATCATGAATTAGAATATTTAATTGGCTGTTTGGGGATTTTCAGACCTAGGTTTTTTAGGTTTTCGTGTGTGTTTGACTCCTGGGATTTAGTATTTGAGAAATTAACTTTAGTATTTTGTGGTTTTACATGCCTGAAATCATGAATTAGAATAGTTAATTAGCTGTTTAGGGTTTTCAGACCTAGGTTTTTTAGATTTTCGTGGGTGTGTGTTTCCTAGGAGTTTATTATTTGAGAAGTTAACTTTAGTATTTCGCAGTTTGACGTGCTTGAAATCATGAATTAGAATAGTTAATTAACTGTTTGGGTTTTCAGACCTACGTTTTTTAGATTTTCGTGGGCATATCTGATGAAATAATTTAGGTCGTATGATCAATTTAATTTATTTTTTAATGCACTAGTTTTTCAGTAAGGACATTCGATATCCTAAAAGTGTTTAATTCAAAATTTTACCTTGAACGTCGATGTTGTTAGCAGAATTTCAAAAGGATCATTTATGAATGCTGGCGTATCTGATGAAATAATTTAGATCGTATGATCAATTTAATTTATTTTTTAATGCAGTGATTTCACCTCTTGGATATACAGTACAGATACTTCATTCAAGAAATTATAAAAAAATCGCAAGTAAGTAACAAAATCTTTATTGTTTTCACCTCTTGGATATACAATGCGGATATTTCATTCAATAAATTATGAAAAAATTGTAAGCAAGTAACAAACTCTTTCCTGAAGTCACATCTTGGATACACAATGCAGAAACTTCATTTAAGAAACTATGAAAAAATTGTAAATAAGTAAGTAACAGACTGTTTCTTAAAGTCACCTATTGGATACACAATGTAGAAATTTCATTAAAGAAATTACGAAAAAAATTGTAAGTAAGTAGCAAATTCTTTCTTGAATTGACCTACTGGATAAACAAAAAGACATTTCGTTCAAGAAATTATGAAAATATTTGTAAGTAAGTAACAACCTCTTTCTTGAATTTACCTCTTGGATACACAATGCAGAAATTTCATTTAGGAAATTATGAAAAAATTTGTAAGCAAGTAACAAACTCTTTCCTGAAGTCACCTCTTGGATACACAATGCAGAAACTTTATTTAAGAAACTATGAAAAAAATTGTAAGTAAGTAAGTAACAAATTCTTTCTTGAAGTCACTTCTTGGATACACAATACAGAAATTTCATTAAAGAAACTATGAAAAATTGTAAGTAAGTAGCAAATTCTTTCTTTAATTCACCTGCTGGATAAACAAAAAGACATTTCGTTCAAGAAATTATGACAAAATTCTAATAAGTAACAAACTCTTTATTGTTTTCATGACTTAGATACAATATGTAGAAATTTAATTCAAGAAATTATGAAAAAATTCTCAGTAAGTCACAATTTCTTTCTTGAAGTCAACTCTTGGATACACAACACGGAAATTTAATTCAAGAAATTACGAAAATAATTTTAAGTATGTAACAAACTCTTTATTGATTTCACCTCTTGGATATACAATACGGATACTTCGTTCGATAAATTATGAAAAAATCGCAAGTACGTAATAAACTCTTTATTGTTTTCACCTCATGGATATACAATGCGGATATTTCATTCAATAAATTATGAAAAAATTGTAAGCAAGTAACAAACTCTTTCCTGAAGTCACCTCTTGGATACACAATGTAAAAACTTTATTTAATAAACTATTAAAAAATTGTAAGTATGTAAGTAACAAATTCTTTCTTGAAGTCTCCTCTTGGATACACAATAGAGACATTTCATAAAAGAAATAATGAAAAAATTGTAAGTAAGAAGCAAATTCTTTCTTGAATTCACCTGCTGGATAAACAAAAAGACATTTCGTTCAAGAAATTATGACAAAATTCTAAGTAAGGAACAAACTCTTTATTGTTTTCACGACTTAGATACAAGATGTAAAAATTTAATTCAAGAAATTATGAAAAAATTCTCAGTAAGTAACAATTTCTTTCTTGAAGTCAACTCTTGGATACACAATACGGAAATTTCATTCAAGAAATTATGAAAATATTTGTAAGTAAGTAACAAACTCTTTATTTATTTCACATCTTGGATATACAGTACAGATACTTCATTCAATAAATTACGAAAAAATCGCAAGTAAGTAACAAACTCTTTATTGTTTTCACCTCTTGGATATACAATACGAAAATTTCATTCAATAAATTATGAAAATTTTTAAGCAAGTAACAAACTCTTTGATGTCACCTCTTGGAAACACAATACAGATCTTTCATAAAAGAAATTATGAAAAAAATTGTAAGTAAGTAGCAAATTCTTTCTTGAATTCACCTGCTGGATAAACAAAAAGACATTTCGTTCAAGAAATTATGACAAAATTCTAAGTAAGTAACAAACTCTTTATTGTTTTCACGACTTAGATACACGATGTAGAATTTTAATTCAAGAAATTATGAAAAAATTCTCAGTAAGTAACAATTTCTTTCTTGAAGTCAACTCTTGGATACACAATACGGAAATTTCATTCATGAAATTATGAAAATATATGTAAGTAAGTAACAAACTCTTTATTGATTACACCTCTTGGATATACATTACAGATACTTCATTTAATAAATTATGAAAAAGTCACCATACAGTAACAAAATCTGTATTGTTTTCACTTATTGGATATGCAATACTGAAATTTCATTCAATACATAAGGAAAGTTTGTAAGAAAGTAACAAATTCTTTCCCGAAGTTCCCTCTTGAATACACAGTTCAGAATCTTTATTTAAGAAAGTATGAAAAAATTGTAAGTTTGTAAGTAAGTAACAAATTCTTTCTTGAATTCGCATCTTGGATAAACAAAAAAAGTCATTTCATTCAAGAAATTATGACAAAATTCTAAATAAGTAACAAACCCTTTCTTGAATTCACCATTGGGTTGCACAATACAGAAATTTAATTCAGGAAACTATGAAAAACATTGCAAACAAACTCTTTCTCGAACTCGCTTCCTGGACAGACAATACAGCAATTTCACTCAAGAAATTATGATAAAAATTGTAAGTAAGTAGCAAACTGTTTCTTGAATTCTCCTCCAGGATGCACAATACAGATATTTCATTCAAGAAATTAAAAAAAAATTGTAAGTAAGTAACAAACTCTTTCTTGAATACACCTCTTGGATACCCAATACGGAAATTTCATTCAAGAAATTATGAGAAAATTCTACGTAAGTAACAATCTCTTTCTTGAAGTCCCCTCTTGGATACGCAATACGATACTGAAATTTTATTCAAGATATTATGAGAAAATTCTAGGTAAGTAACAATCCCTTTCATAAATTCTCCTCCTGGATACGCAATACGATAAGGATATTTTATTCAAGCAATTATAAAAAGAAGGAAAGTAAATAACAAACTCTTTATTCATTTCACCCCTTGGATACAAAAAAAGACATTTCATTCAAGAAATTATGACAAAATTAACCTTAAAAAATAAAATAGAACTATGTATGCGCTGTTGCGGTGTGTAACCAATCACCAATCAAGTTATCGTATATTGAGCAATCTCTGCTGTCTCTGATTGACCCCTAAAAAAAATGGGTGTTGTCTAAAAAACCAGTCTGGTTGAAAACGTGGAGTTTTCGTACTGCTCACTTTTTTGCAATGTGTAAGAACCAGTGGGGAATCCCCGCTCGTTTGGAAAGGTACCAAGGAAAGGCAAGCAAATAGCATGTAGTTTCAATACGATAACTTGATTGGTGATTGGTTACACAGCGCAACGGCGCATACATAGTTTTATTTCATTTTTTAAGGTTAATTTAGACGAGGTTACGTGCGCGCACGTCACCTCGTCTAAATTAACCTTAAAAAATGAAATAAAGCTATGTCCACTTTGCCTGTCTCTCTCACTATGGTTGTGGCGTTGCGGTGAGTAACCAGCCACCAATCAAGTTATCGTATATTGAACAATCTCTGCTGTCTCTGATTGACCCCTAAAAAAAAAAAGGGTGTTGTCTAAAAAACCAGTCTGGTTGAAAACGTGGAGTTTTCGTACTGCTCACTTCTTTGCAATGTGTAGGACCCAGTGGGGAATCCCCACTCGTTTGGAAAGGTACCAAGGAAAGGCAAGCAAATAGCATGTAGTTTCAAAACATGTTTAATCACGTGTAGACGTCACATGGTATGAAAATTCTGTATTTTTCATGCAAACGGCAAATTCAAGAATGAGTTTTTTTACTTACTTAGAATTTTGTCATAATTTCTTGAATGAAATATCTTTTTTTGCATCCAAGAGGTGAAATCAATAGAGTTTGTTACTTACTTTAAAATTTGTTCATAATTTCTTGAATGAAATTTCCGTATTGTGTATCCAAGAGTTGACTTCAAGAAAGAAATTGTTACTTACTGAGAATTTTTTCATAATTTCTTGAATTAAATTTTTACATCGTGTATCTAAGTCGTGAAAACAATAAAGTGTTTGTTCCTTACTTAGAATTTTGTCATAATTTCTTGAACGAAATGTCTTTTTGTTTATCCAGCAGGTGAATTCAAGAAAAAATTTGCTACTTACTTACAATTTTTTCATAATTTCTTTTATGAAATTTCTGTATTGTGTATCCAAGAGGAGACTTCAAGAAAGAATTTGTTACTTACTTACTTACAATTTTTTCATAGTTTCTTAAATGAAGTTTCTGCATTGTGTATCCAAGAGGTGACTTCAGGAAAGAGTTTGTTACTTGCTTACAATTGTTTCATAATTTATTGAATGAAATATCCGCATTGTATATCCAAGGGGTGAAAAAAATAAAGAGTTTGTTACTTGCTTGAGATTTTTTCATAATTTATTGAATGAAGTATCTGTACTGTATATCCAAGAGGTGAAATCAATAAAGAGTGTGTTACTTACTTACAAATATTTTCATAATTTCTTGAATGAAATTTCAGTATTGTGTATCCAAGAGTTGACTTCAAGAAAGAAATTGTGACTTACTGAGAATTTTTTCATAATTTCTTGAATTAAATTTCTACATCGTGTATCTAAGTCGTGAAAACAGTAAAGAGTTTGTTACTATCTTAGAATTTTGTCATAATTTCTTGAACGAAATGTCTTTTTGTTTATCCAGCAGGTGAATTCAAGAAAGAATTTGCTACTTACTTACAATTTTTTCATAGTTTCTTTAATGAAATTTCATTATTGTGTATCCAAGAAGTGACTTCAAGAAAGAATTTGTTACTTCCTTACTTACAATTTTTTTCATAGTTTCTTAAATGAAGTTTCTGCATTGTGTATCCAAGAGGTGACTTCAGGAAAGAGTTTGTTACTTGCTTACAATTTTTTCATAATTTCTTAAATGAAATTTCTGCATTGTGTATCCAAGAGGTAGCTTCAAGACAGAGTTTGTTACTTACTTACAAATATTTTCATAATTTCTTGAACGAAATGTCTTTTTGTTTATCCAGCAGGTGAATTCAAGAAAGAAATTGCTACATACTTACAATTTTTTGATAATTTCTTTAATGAAATTTCTGCATTGTGTATCCAAGAGGTGACTTCAAGAAAGAATTTGTTACTTACTTATTTACAATTTTTTCATAGTTTCTCAAATGAAGTTTCTGCATTGTATATCCAAGATGTGACTTCAGGAAAGAATTTGTCACTTGCTTACAATTTTGTCATAATTTATTGAATGAAATATTTGCATTGTATATCCAATAGGTGAAAACCATAAAGAGTTTGTTACTTACTTGAGATTTTTTCATAATTTCTTGAATGAAGTATCTGTACTCTATATCCAAGAGGTGAAATCACTGCATTAAAAAATAAATTAAATTGATCATACGATCTAAATTATTTCATCAGATACGCCAGCATTCATAAATGATCCTGTTGAAATTCTGCTAACAACATCGATGTTCAAGGTAAAAGTTTGAATTAAACACTTTTAGGATATCGAATGTCCTTACTGAAAAACTAGTGCATTAAAAAATAAATTAAATTGATCATACGACCTAAATTATTTCATCAGATATGCCCACGAAAATCTAAAAAACGTAGGTCTGAAAACCCAAACAGTTAATTAACTATTTTAATTCATGATTTCAAGCACGTCAAACCCCGAAATACTAAAGTTAACTTCTCAAATAATAAACTCCCAGGAAACAAACACCCACGAAAATCTAAAAAACCTAGGTCTGAATACCCTAAACAGCTAATTAACTATTCTAATTCATGATTTCAGGCACATAAAACCACAAAATACTAAAGTTAACTTCTCAAATAATAAATCCCAGGAGTCAAACATACACGAAAACCTAAAAAAAACCATAGGTCTGAAAATCCACAAACAGCCAATTAAATATTATAATTCATGATTTCAGCCAAGTCAAACCATGAAATACTAAAGTTAACTTCTCAAATAATAAATCCCAGGAACCTAACACCCATGAAAATCTAAAAAGCTAGGTCTGAAAGCCCAAACAGCTAATTAACTATTCTAATTCATGATTTCAGGCACGTAAAACCACAAAATACTAAAGTTAACTTCTCAAAGAATAAACTCCAGGAGACAAACACACACGAAAAACTAAAAACCCTAGGTCTGAAAATCCCAAAACAGCCAATTAAATATACTTATTCATGATTTCAGGCACTTCAAATACGAAATACTAAAGTTAACTTCTCAAATAATAAATTCCAGGAACCTAACGCCCAATAAAATCTAAAAAACTAGGTCTGAAAACCAAAACAGCTAATTAACTATTCTAATTCATGATTTCAGGCACGTAAAACCACAAAATACTTAAGTTAACTTCTCAAATAACAAACCCCCAGGAGTCAAACACACACGAAAATCTAAAAAACCTAGGTCTGAAAATTTCCAAAAAGCCAATTAAATATTCTAATTCATGATTTCAGGCAAGTCAAACTATGAAATACTAAAGTTAACTTCTCAAATAATAAATCCCAGTAAACTAACACCCACGAAAATCTAAGGAACTAGGTCTGAAAACCCAAACAGCTAATTAACAATTCTAATTCATGATTTCAGGCACGTCAAATCACGAAATACTAAAGTTAACTTCTCAAATAATAAACCCCGGGAACCAAACACGCACGAAAATCTAAAAAAAACGTAGGTCCGAAAAACCCAACTTGGACTTGCAAACACCAACCCGGACATGCAAACAAAAAGAATCAGACATGTAAACAGAGAAAGACAGGCAATTTAGACATTCAAACCAACAAAGACAAATTCTTCGACTTGCAAACATCAGCCCAGGCTTTCCCCTTGAGGTAGATCCCGTTTATTTTAGATCCTGATTATTTTTGGTTTTCCCTCCAAAATTGACCCCCCCCCCTCCCCTGCCCTCAGACATGGGGGAAAGGAGGGCCGCTGAGCCTTCCCCTTGAGTCAGATCCCCGTTTATTTTCGATTCTGAGTATTTTTGGTTTTACCTCCAAAATTGACCTCCTCCCTCTCCTGCCCCTCAGAAATGGAGGAACAAAGGACCTCTGAGCCTTGCCCATGACACTGTTCCCGTTTATTTTCGATTCTGACTATTTTTGGTTTTCCCTCTGAAATTGACTCCCCCGCCCCCACCCCTGCCCACAGAAATGTGGGAACGAAGGGCCTCCGAGCCGTCCCCTTGAGGCAGATCTCATTTATTTTCGATTCTGAGTATTTTTTGTTTTCCCTCCAAAATTGACCAACTCCCCTCCCCAGCCCTCAGAAATGGGGGCCCGACGGGTCTCTGAGCCTTCCCTATGAGGCAGATCCCGTTTATTTTCGATTCTGAGTATTTTTGGTTTTCCCTCCAAAAATGACTCCCCCTCCCCCCGGCCCGCAGAAATGGAGGAAGGAGTGGCCTCTGAGCCTTCCCCTTGAGGCAGATCCCGTTTATTTTCGATTCTGAGTATTTTTGGTTTTCCCTCCAAAATTGACTCCCCCTCTCCCCGCCCTCAGAAATGGAGGAAGGAGGGGCCTCTGAGACTTGCCATTGTGGCAGATCCCCTTTATTTTCTCTTCTGAGAATTTTTTTTTGTCCCTCCAAAATTTACCCTCCCCCCCCCTCCCCTGCCCTCAGAAATTTGGGAACAACGGGCCTCTGAGCCTTGCCCTTGAGGCAGATCCCATTTATTTTCGATTCTGAGCATTTTTGGTTTTCCCTCAAACATTGACCCACCCCCCCCCTCCCCTGCCCGCAGAAATGGTGGAAAGAAGGGCCTCTGAGCCTTGCCCTTGAGGCAGATCCCATTTATTTTAGATTCTGAGTATTTTTGGTTTTCCCTCCAAAATTGACCCTCCCCCCCCTCCCCTGCCCTCAGAAAGGGGGGAAGGAAGGGCCTCTGAGCCGTCCCCTTGTGGCAGATCCCTTTTATTTTCGATTGTGTGTATTTTTGATTTTCCCTCCAAAATTGACACATCGGAGAGGTAAAGCTAGGTCAACTCACAATGTCATTCTATCGTCGTTAGCCATTTTCATATACTGATGTTGTTTCAAATTTATAACAAATTACCTGAGTTAACAACCCCTTCGGGGTTACCTTAACTGTTAATCAGTTTAATCCTTTTTTTTTCTCCACCGTCATACAATCCAATCACTAATTAGAATCATTCACACTCCTATTATTCAAAACATTAATTAATATCGTTCATAGTGTCCAATTTGCGAATCCCTTTTTGCAAAAATGTCAAATACTCACATTCTTTGAAAAACTAAACCAGACTATACCCACCAAACCAAACAATACCCTCCAAACCAGATTATACCCACCAAACCAGCCTTGCTATAGCAGGGAGGAACGTAAAGGCCCCAAATGCATAGGTACATTCTCTGGAAAGGAGCCATAGAACGTAAAGGCCCAAAAAGTTATAGTTGACCCAGAAACTTGTCTGCTTGGCCCAGAAACATGCCTGGTTGGCCTGGAAACTTGTCTGGTAGGTTTTGTATAATTCCATATTCAATTGACAGCAATAGCAATAATCAGTCTAGTAATCTGCCATGGAAAGGTGCCATGGAACGTAAAGTGGGACAAATAACACAGGATGGAACATAAAGGCTCAGAAAAGGAACCTCTTACTCTACTACTTTCAACAACGTTGAAAAAATGGCTATCTCAAAATTTTGATTTTATGTGTTTGGGGTGTGGGCGTAAGAGGGCCATTTCAATTTCCAATCGAATGAGCCCTTTCTAAAATTTTGACAACAACACTTTCTATAAGAACCGTATATGACCCCCGCGCAAACCTTAGAACCCTTGCTCTGAGTACTGGGGTGGGGGGGAGGGGGTTGTCATTCTTAAAGACCTAATATCCAAAACTTTCAACTATGTTGAACAAAATGGCTATCTAAAAATTTTGATTGGATGTGTTTGGGGCAAAGGCAGGCGTGAGAGGGGGGTTAGTTGCCCTCCAATCACTTTCGACTGTTAATTAGGGCACTAGCTCTTTGAATTTCCAATGGAATGGCCCCTTTTTCAAGTTCCTACGACAAAGCTTCCAATAAAAACCATATATGCCCCCAGGATATAACTTATAACCCTTGCCCTGAAGACTTTGGGGGAGTGTCCTCCTCAAAGATACAATTTCCAGAACTTTCAACTGTGTTGAACAAAATGGCTATCTCAAAATTTTGATTGGATGTGTTTGGGGAAATGGTGGGCGTGGAAGGGGTGTTAGTTGCCTTCCAATCACTTTCGATTATTAAGAAGGGTACTAGCCCTTTTTCAAGTTTCCACGACTAAGCTTTCAATAAAAATATTATATACCACCAGGGCATAACTTACAGCCTTATCCCTGAAGGCTCTGGGGGAGTGTCATCCTGAAAGACCTAACTTCCAGAACTTTCAACTACGTTGAACTAAATGGCAATCTCAAAATTTTGATTGGATGTGTTTGGGGAAATGGTGGGCGTGAGAGGGGGTTTAATTACCCTCCAATCATTTTCAACTATTAAAAAGGGCACTAGCTTTCTCAATTTCAATTGAATGAGTCCATTTTGAAATTTTTGCGACAACGCTATCTATAAAAATCTTATATGCCCATAGGGTATAACTTACAACCTTTGCCCTGGGAGCTCTGGGGGGTTTGTCAACCTCAAATACATAATTTCAAGAACTTTCAACTACGTTGATCAAAATGGCTATCTCTTAACCTTGATTGAATTTGTTTGGGGAAATGGTGGGTTTGACAGGGGGTTAGTTGCTCTCCGTTCACTTTCTACTATTAAAAAGGGCACTAGCCCTTTCAATTTCCAATCAAATTAGCCCTTTTTGAAGTTGTTACGATAAAAATTTCAATAAAAACCTTATATGCCCCCAGGGCATGACTGACAGCACTTGCCCTGAGAGCTCTAAGGGAGTTATCATCCCCAAAGACCTAATTTCCAGAACTTTCAACCACGTTGGAATAAATTGTTATCTCAAAATTTTGATTGTATGTGTTACCCACAGTTTATATAATTAGCAGTAAGTTTACCGCAGATGATTTCTGGCGTTTCATTCTCGGTGCGAACAAAAAGCTCCTCCCACTTATTTGTGCACTTATGGATTAGTGGGTTTGCGTCAATCAATGAGAAATGGTTAGAAAGTGCATTATTTGTAATTGCAAAAGCAGAAAAAACTTGGTGAGCCGGCCAAGTGGTTTGCAACTGTCCCATCTTACAGGTATGACTCAATTTATATACAAATTATGACAATATTTTATTTATATACAGTGGACTCCCCTGATTGGCCTTTGTAGGATTTTATAAAAAGGGGGTGGGGGGTTGATGAAATTTGTGAAAATAAGGAATTTTTTTTTCTAATAGCTGGTGGAATAGGTGGGTTGGTCTCAGGGGCAGATCCAGGATTTTTTAGGGGGGGGGGCAAAATAGGTTGATCTGATAAACTTGCATTAGGAGCAAGTTAATTAATGCAAACTTGCGTTAATTAGGTAAATTACACTACTTTAGACTACTTTAGGGGGTAACCCTCGCCCCCCCTCTGGATTTGCAACTGGATGGTTTATCATTTTTTTCCACATTATGATATTTGTTTTCTGAGATTTCAGTTCCTGTGATACTTGAAAAGTCTAGTTGAGTGTTTTGGCGGAGAGCAAACATATAGCTAGTTTCGTTTCCAATAAATGTTTTTGTATGAAATGGGCAGACCTTTCCTGAACTTTAAACAATAAACACCTCTGTTTGAAAATCTTTGTACTTTGTAAATTTAGATAGCGATAAGGGTTCCTGATTGAGACCAACTCGAGACTTCGAAACTTACTTGTAATTCCTATAAACATCTGAACTAATTTTATATATATATATATATATATATATATATATATATATATATATATATATATATATATATATATATATATATATATATATATATATATATATATATATATATATATATATATATATATATATATATATATATATATATATATATATATATATATATATATATATATATATATATATATTATATCTCTGAGGCCAACCTGACTCTTATACATGATAATGGTAATAAGCTTACCTAAGCTATGGATGTCAGGTAGTGTGTTATCTTGGAACGATAACAGTCTTGAATTTGAACCTGATGATGACAGGCACAGGTCCTGTCGAAATTATCGTTCCAAGATAACACACTACCTGACATCCATAGCTTAGGTAAGCTTATTACCATTATCATGTATATATATATATATATATATATATATATATATATATATATATATATATATATATATATATATATATAAAATATATATATATATATATATATATATATATATATATATATATATATATATATATATATATATATATATATATATATATATATATATATATATATATATATATATATATATATATATATATATATATATATATATATATATATATATATATATATATATATATATATATATATATATATATATATATATATATATATATATATATATATATATATATATATATATATATATATATATATATATATATGAAGTCTTTAGAGCAGTACCACAACTATATCAACTGAACCGTGTAATTAAGCAGGCAGAACAAACTAGTTAAATTTAAACTTGTGTTGACGGTTCTCTGATCAAAATTCAACTTTTGATTGCTTATGACACCTAAACGTTTAAAGAAAGGTTAAAATCTACACCTTTTTTAGCTGTTTGGTGCAATCTATTTTTAGGTAGTTCTTTTTGTAGATTTTTACCCACTTATTATTTTAATTTGGCACTTGCTTTTGCCAATACTAAAAACTTCATAACTGCATACAGGCCTAGACTCTTCTATCACTAATTTTTTCGTAACTTTGAGTTATGTATATATTGGTTTTTCCAGCAACCTAGGTTTATCTTCACTGTCCTTGGTACTTTAGCACAGGTGTTTCTTCCTATTTCAGATTCCTTATATTCCTTTTTCAGTCCCCTACATACATTACTTTTGAATCACCGACACTGGAAAACGATAGTATTTGACTCCAGAATATTCGTAATTCAATGATGTTCTGGACATATCACACAATAGTAGAATGACCTTTTTAGACACACCTTTCCACAGCAATTTAAACAGGGGTCTAGGTATCGGTGAGGAGGGCCTTTGAATATTTTCCTCCAAAAATATGGGCAATTTTGTAACCTATCCTGTTAAAGACTAATTTATCAATACTTTTGAACTTGGAATTATTAGATGATTCCCCCCCCCCCCCACTAGATTTTGAATAATACATCTTACATAGATTTTCATGAGTTTCTACCACTGGGCATTGTGCTGTAAAAATATTCAAACTGTCAGATATTTTTTTCTCGTTAGATTCCTTTGCGTGTAGTTTGCCATTTGCCATTAATCTATTCTCTCATATTTGGCAGGTCGTTGTTGATGGGAATCTTTTGTTATGCATTTTTAAATTCCTTTATTAAAACACTCACTGAAAGAATTTTTCCTATAAGGAGAATTAGATATTTTCCAGCATATTATTGAAGTTTTGTTTCCTTAGACATTCCAACTAGGATATTTTTCTTGGGATCACTAGCGGCTATCGTATATAATGCGTATGCACGTAAAAGAACTGGAATAATTTGAAAGTAAAATTAAACTCAAACTTTGATTATAATAAAATTGGATTTTTTGTACTTGTTACTTAAACAAAGCCCACCCAAGAGGTGAAGTTAGGTTAATCCTAGTGAAATATAACCTTCGTATAACCTTTAGTTTATATAACAAAATAATTTGGGATATATATTTGCATATTAAGGGGGTGGGGATGGGGGTAAAATATTTTGACAGCGCCCCCATCCTAACCTAAGTAGTCAAACGTAACCCCCACACTCCTAATGTGCAAATAGATAGCCCAAACTTTATAAGTCCAATGCATTCTATCACCCATCATTTGTCTTTGTGGATATACTGGTTTTCTGAGATCCAACCTAAGCTTAATTCTTGAGTTTGTTTCGTTTAATTAACAATTACGGATTTTCTTTATTCGAAAATGTTTTTAAGTTGGAATCATGATCATTTTTGCTGCTTTGATAAGGCACTTCCATTGATTATCATTGTGATTTTGTTTATTGATGAGTTTTTTATTAATATTAGGTTCAATAAAACATTCGAATTACAAATTGTTTTCAGCAAAGTGAAAATGACGCTCTGGATTTTAGAAGGTAAGGGGTATGGCCCCCTTGCTTTTATTTGTGGTAATTGCTGTTCATTTAAAATTCGACAAATAGCAAAAAAAAGTCTAAAAAAAGCAAAAATAAACCGAAGAATAAATTCTAGAAGCTGCAAACCATATTGGTTCTTCTAGAAGCTACTGTTCTAGAAGGTTGTTCTAGAAGCCGCAGACCATTTTGAATAACGTGTAAAGTGCATTTTTGGCAAATAATTCCCAGTTGTAGAGTAGACTCGCATTGTATAGCCTTCCGCACTAAAGAAAAGTCGTCATGACTAAGATAAATGGAATATCGGTTGTTTTTCACAGATTTCTAAGATTAGAAGACAGCAATTCAATTTTAGATACCTTTGAACCCAAAACTATATAAGCTTCTGCTCTGATTTTAGATTGAAGATACAAAGCAAAAAAAAACTAGCTCTGCCACTGAAGCCGTTGATCACAGTATTTGCTCTGCAGCAGTGCTTCCCAATTTTTTTTGCTAGGTCCCACCTAATCACCTCTGAAATCTGGAACATTCCCAGTGGAATCTGATATCAGTGCCACCGGTGGAGGCTGACATCTTTCGTACCGCGTGCGGTTGATCGAGCATCATTACCTCCAACTCCCATTACGGTCATGGAAGCATACAGCATAGGTAGACCTATGCTCTCTATTCTCTTCCCTAGAAGCGGCATGGGCTTTCTTGACATCATTTATGTTTGAAAAATTGATTTCTAAAGTGACTTAGCTTTAAACATATTAGAAATTGATACCATATTCTTCCTCCGAAGGAATCTGCTAATCCTGAAGAGTTTTAGATTCCGAGGAACAACGTACCACAAACTCAAGGCCCGATTTTAGTGAAAAACTGGTCCATAAATAAAAAATGTATTTTTATATTATAAAATAAAAATATAAATTATTATAAAAATCCATAAATAAAATTATTATAAAAATTATACGGAGCAATTCATCCTAAAATACAATTGACCTTGCTAAAAGAAATATATGAGCAGTTTTACCTGGTTGGAACACTTCGTATTGCAATTTTGTTACTACATCAGACACAAACGCAGGATCAGCATTTGCAAAAAATGGGACAGAGGCCACTAATGATCGACAATTGTAGTTGATTACATCCTGCAAGAAATTAGCTTGTATAGCTTGACTTTGGTAGTTTTCGTTGTAATGCCATAAGTTAGGTATTATTTTCTAAGACCAAACTGCCTTTCTATGACGAATAATAAAAGTTCAAATGGGATTAAGTCTTTTTATTAGACAGTTGAAACAGATACAAAAATCTAGATATTTCGACCACACATCGACCAGACCATAACATCTGTAATTAAAAACCATAACATCTGTTTATAACTTAAAAAGAGATAATACCGCAGTCTTTTTTGAACCTGCAGTAACATAAGTTACTTGCCATTTTGTGTTATCCCTGATCTTGGAACGAAAATAAAACTGGTAACTAATTCTCATTAATAGCTATTGAGCTCGAAAATTACCAATAGCGTAATTTATTCACGAAAGTTCAGCTAAGACCAGGACTGCCACAAGTTTAAAAGTAAAATCCCTAGAATCTTGAAAAAAAATCACAAAAAATTTTTTATATTTTCTTATAAAAAAAAATATAAATTTCTTAAAGTCGTCGGACTGGGGTTCAAAAGAAGGCATGGAAAACTATCATCGCCATAGGAAATATGTTAGCGACCTACCAGCTCCATGCAGGGCGTCACTGGCCAAAATGTTTAGGGCCGGGGAAAGTAAATCCTACTAATTTTCTGATTATTTTGACCGACTGGTTCTGTTTGATCAATACTTCTCCTCGGACTGTCTCCTCAAAATTAGAATATCAGCTCTAATTTTATGTCGAGTGCTTGTGTGCCTTTTCCATCGAATTTTTGCGGTATTCTTGCGATAAAAAAAAATAACTAATAAAAACAAAAAAAAAACACTTGATTTTTTCTGAAAATCACTAGCCAAAATAAAACCATTAGGCAAAAAAAAATCATTGTACTACTGATGCAACTTTCGCCGAAATCTTTTGATGTAAGAGAATATTAGATTAAATCCCACAAAAACCCGTCCCATTGGCTTTATATTTTGTTTTCTGATTCCATATGAAGTTTAAATTCTAAAACTTGAAAGGAAATGGTAAATGCACCAAAAAATAAAATTTCTATTGCTTCGATTGCCTAATCCAAATCTGAATAAAGAAATAAACAAGCTCTTTAAATTTACCCTTTTTTTTCTTTAAATAAGGAAAAGCAATCGAATAAAATGCCGTATAATGACATTTGTTTTCCTTGAAAGAACGAAAGTAAACAGGGAGCTGGAAAAAAAAGTATTTCTTTGGCACTTTAAGATGTGCTAACTAGAAATAAGAAGAAAAACTAGTTGCCACAAAGAAAGTAGTGGTGCCAGGGAAAACCAGAAGAAACTCAAAATAAGTTTATTTGTAATTTAGTAAAATTTATACTAAAATATGGAAGTTAAAGAAATATATAAAAGTAAATAAAGTCACAGTTGCATCAGTGGGTGCAACCTAGTAAAAAGTGAAGCACAGGCCCTAGACTGCTAAGTAAAATTTTAAAAATGAGTTTAAAAAAAACTGAGTCTAAAAAAAAAATAAAAAAACTGTGAGGAAGAATGGTCATTTAAAGCTGATTCTGAAATGGTAGCTGTGATTTTGATTGTAAACGATCTTGATTGTAAAAGTTAGTTACGGAAACAATTTTATAGGAATTGTAATCATGATTAGTTTTTATCATAACTTGACAGATGAAAAATAAAATGTAAAATTTAAATAATTTTAATAATTTAATTTAAACTTTATAGCTTCAATGATTTTAAAGAATAGTTCTCCTAAAACTTTGAAGTCCAAGAAACAGAAATAACGAAGGTATTGTTTTAATATTTTTTTTATTATTTTATATGCTTTTATTAGATTATAATAAAAGAAGACGAGGTTCATCAATCATATTAACTGCATATCTAAAACTCTTTTAATGTCCTTCAGTTTTCCCGAAATCTCTGTATACTTGATTTAGGACAATGTTTCACAATAACGGAATTTTTTTAATTGCAAATCTTCTAAGGGACCAGAGCTAATATTGTCCATGGATTCTATATATGACAAAATATTCCGATTTTTGAAGAAAAGTTTAAAAGAGGTGCGAAGTAAAACGTTTAATTTAGTGCCTATTTTAACAAAAATCCTTTAGTTACTTAATCGAAGTTAGAGGAATATCTTCTTGTAAGGCATTCTGTGTATATTTTTAAAGCCTAAAAATTAACAGAATTAAATAAATAAAAAACAAGGTTTCACTGATGGAAGCAAAGAGCAAAGTTGAAGCTTAAAACGAGCAAAAATTATTGCTTCACAGTTTGAGCAATACTTATCTGCAAAACTGACTCAAACAAACAGACTCGTCATATTTTCCTAAATTTGTAGAATTTTGAGAAACTATTACTTTACTGAAAAGTTCGATTCTTGAGGTTTATAGACCTGGAGGCCACTTAAGGAACGTTTATTTGAAACTGTTTTGCAGATATACTGTTTTGGATAAACTGGGGTGCAGTCATTTTTGTACGTTTTAAGTTTCAATTCAGTCCCATCAGATTGTTTTTCTTTTTTTAATAGAATTTAAAACGGGAAGGTCAAGAAATAACAAATAAGATAAATAATATGAAACCAAATAATTTCATATTTATGTTTTTATAACTTGTAAGAGAACTCTACTGAGTAACGCTAAATGACATTGGCGTTTTATTCTTAGATTCTTATTTACCAATATTAGTTTTAACTCACGTATTTCTTATAGCTGTTTTTCTGGTACTTGTATGATTTACCCACTACCTCTCAAGATGTAAAGTTAGGTTAATCCTAATAAAATATACCTATCTATGATAATAATCTAATACTTTATAAACAAATTTGGGCCATATATTTGTAAATTAGGGGACGGGGGGGGGTGTAAACTACAGCGGGTCTGCGTGCAAAATGTGTTAGCTACAATTATTCTGCATATTATCAAGTACGAATTGTTTTCTGACATCACACTGTCTAAAAACTTCACCCCCCCCCCTAAAGTACAAATATATACCCCAAACTGTCTATTTCCCATCTATTCTGTCACCTCTCTTTGTCTTTTCATGGTGCTCGTCCGAAGTCTGCTACCATGCATTCATAGCAAATGCAGAGCTGACTTCACGTGCCTCTAGATATCC